>NC_086267.1:1102500-1322000 GCF_021018805.1 Prinia subflava | reverse complement strand
GAGGAGCAGCTGCGGCAGCGGAGCGGGGTCAGACCCCACCCTCGGCCCCGTGGGGGAAGGCGGTGACGCCCGTGCCGCAGGAATGCGGCCCCCGGCCTGGCCCCCGGTCCCGCCTGGCCCCGGTCCCGGCTGGCCCCGGTCCCGGCTGGCAGCGAAGTGCGGGGACAGCTGTGCCCGGTGACATCAGCCCCGCCTGGGGAGCGCTGCCTCGGCCCGGGGCCGCTCTCCGGGACAGGAGCCCGTGCTGCCCTTAACCCTGCGCCTGCCGGGGCTCCGGGCAGCGCTGGTCCCCGCGGGGACAACGCGGCGGTTCCCGCACGCAAACCCCGGTGCTGGGACAGAGGCTTGACCCCGCGCTCCGTCCACAGGCACAGAGGTGATCCAGCCGGGCTGGATCACGGAATCACCGCGGTGCTCCCCCCTCCAGCTGCCCCAGATCCAGCTGCGGGCTCTGTTTTCTCAGCCCCAGCTCTGCGCTGGTGCCTCCAGCCAGGGAATGCCGAGAGGTGCAGGAGGGAGGGAGGGGCGGGAGGCAGCTCCAGCTGGATGCAGGCGGAGGGAGAGACCCGCAGGGAGGCTCGGGGCTGCTCCTGCTGCCCTCGGCTCCTCTTCCTGCGCAGCCCCTGCCCGCTGCTCGGCGGTCACACAGCAACAAAGGGCAGATGCCCAGGCCGGGGGGGTTTGGTTGTGCCCGGGAAAGGACGCTGTGCCCGGGGCTGGGGCAGCTCCCTCTTGCTCCATCCACTCCCCGCTCCCGCTGCTCTCCGGGGGCTGCACGTTTGCAGCTCGGTTTGCCAAGCAGGGCTTTGTTCCACCCCGCACCCTGTGGACACTGGGACTTTCCTTTCCTTTCCTTTCCTTTCCTTTCCTTTCCTTTCCTTTCCTTTCCTTTCCTTTCCTTTCCTTTCCTTTTCCTTTCCTTTCCTTCCCTTCCCTTCCCTTCCCTTCCCTTCCCTTCCCTTCCCTTCCCTTCCCTTCCCTTCCCTTCCCTTCCTTCCCTTCCCTTCCCTTCCCTTCCCTTCCCTTCCCTTCCCTTCCTTCCCCTTCCCTTCCCTTCCCTTCCCTTCCCTTCCCTTCCCTTCCCTTCCCTTCCCCTTCCCTTCCCTTCCCTTCCCTTCCCTTCCCTTCCCTTCCCCTTCCCTTCCTTCCCTTCCTTCCCTTCCCTTCCCTTCCCTTCCCTTCCCTTCCTCCTTCCCTTCCCTTCCCTTCCCTTCCCTTCCCTTCCCTTCCCTTCCTTCCCTTCCCTTCCCGGGTGCTCCAGCCCGGCTCCAGCCTCATTCCCGGTTTTTGGGGTGCCGCTTTTCTCCCGATCCGGGGGAGCTGGGGCAGGGCTGGCTCTGGGATTGTCCCGGGTGAGGCGGGAGGGCGGCTGAGGCACCCCGAATGTGCTGCCCCCGTGTGGTGAGCAGGATCCACAGATCACAGAGCCGTGGAACGGTTTGGGATGGAGGGACCCCGGAGCACACCCAGCGCCCCCTGCCATGGCAGGGACACCTCCCACAGCCCCAGGCTGCTCCCAGCCCCGTCCAGCCCAGCCTTGGACACTGCCAGGGATCCAGGGACAGCCACAGCTCCTCTTCGGTGCTTCCCAGAACCCCAAACCTCCCCTGAGCTGCTGCTTCCCCTGAATGACCCCCCCCAGGAGCGATGTCTGAGCCTCCAGAGGAGGCGGCTCCCCCGGAACCCCTTTCCCCCCATCCCCGGCTGGAAACGACCGGGATGGGCACAAAGGAGATGGGCAGAACTGGGATGGGCACAGGTGGGATGGGCACAACTGGGATGGGCACATCTGGGACAGGCACAGCTGGGATGGGCAGAGCTGGGATGGGCCGAGCTGGGATGGGCAGAGCTGGGCCCAGCTCTGCTGCTGGGCTGGCTCTGGGGGCTCGGGGGTGGGATGGGGTTTGATGTCAGCCCTTGAGAACAGGATCCCCCCCGCCGCTCCGCCTGATCTTCCCCTGGAGCCATCAACCAGGGCAGGGCCACGATGGGCTTGGACAGCCAGAGCTGCTGTGAAACCCAGCTCGGCTCCCTGGCAGGGCAGGGGGAGCCTGAGCAGGGCTTTAACCCCTTGTGAGGGCCCCTGGAACAGCCTCAGCCCCCCTTGTTCCAGGGGTTTAACCTCTTGTGAGGGCCCCTGGAACGGCCTCTGCCCCACTGTCCCTGGGATTTAACCCCTTGTGAGGGTCCTTTGAACAGCAGCAGCACCAGCCCCCTGTTCCAGGGGTTTAACCCCTTGTGAGGGTCCCTGGAGCCCAGGTAAATCCTGGGATTTCCCCTCCTCCACCCTGCACTGGTGAAGCTCTGCACAGGGAACACACAGAGCAGCTCCTCCCCAGCCCACAGCCCCCAAAATCTGCTGAAAATGTCCTAAAGGGGCCGGACTGCTGTTTCCCCACAGCCTGCTGCAGGGCCCGGGGTATTCCCAGGGAAATGAGTGCCTGGAAAGGAGAAATTCCTGTGGAACACAATGAAATGTGTGCCTGGAAAGGAGAAATTCCTGTGGAACACAGGGAAATGTGTGCCTGGAAAGGAGAAATTCCTGTGGAACACAAGGAAATCAGAATCTGGAAAGAAGAAATTCCCAGCAGGAATGAGGAGGTGGCTGAGGTGGAGACCAGATCCCGGGAATGATTTGGGGTGGAGCTCCAGGAAGGATTTGGGACGGCGCCTTTTGGGATGCGGCACCAGGGCTCAGCATCCCGAGGCAGATCATGAATCACAGACTCAGGGATCTCTAAGGGATCTCTGGGATCTCTGATCCAACCCCTGGCCCTGCAGGTGATCCCGACAATCCCAGCCTGGCATTGTCCAGAGGCTCCCGGAGCTGTGGCAGCCTTGGGAATGCCAGCACTGCCTGGGGAGCCCGGGCAGTGCCCCTGCAGCCTCTGCTCAGATTCCTGATCCATTCCAACCCTCCCGACACAGCTCCAGCCACCCTCAGGTTCGTTTTTCCACATGAATGAATAAATCTGTTCGGGATGGAGCTGAGCCCACAGTGAGCGGTTCCACGCTGTTAAAAACAGGAACTGGCCCATTAAACCAGGCTGGGATTTCTGTGAATTCTGGGATTTCTGGGATTTCTGACTCCAGGATGGAGCAGCTCGTGCCCAAACACAGCAGGGAGGTGCAAAGTCGCTGCTTTGGGGTGAAGTGATGAGGAGGGAATCAGCCAAAATCCCGGCCCTGACCCGTTCCTGCCTTGGAGGAGCCCGGAACGGAGGCGTTTCAGGAAACAAGGATTGTCCGTGGCGCTGCTGCCGCTCCGTGCCCTGTCCCAGCCCTGCCCTGCTCCTCACCCGGCCCCGGGCGGGACTGGCGGGAGCAGCCTCCAGCAGAGACCGGCCCGGATTCTGTGCCCTGCTGAGGAGCGGGGACTGAGCATGGCAGAAGGAAGGAGAGACGTGAAATCCTCACCTTTCCTGCACGTTCTGTCCCTAAAACCGGAGTTCTTTTCCTTGTTGGGCCCCTTGGAGGGCACGGGGCGCCCACCCGGGTGCTGTCCTGCCCCTCGGGAGTCGCTCCCTCTCCCATTCCCGGACCGAGCCCCCTCCCCGCCGGCTCCCGGCGCCCCTCGGTCCCTCCCTCTGCCCCGAGGATGAGGAGGGGCTGCGGGGAAGGCGATAATTCCCCGCTAACACCTGCATTTACCGCCTCCCCCGCTGTCAGCTCCTTTTCACGGCGCTGACAGCTCCCAGAGGCTCCCGCCGCTCTTTTCCCGAGCCAGGCAATGCGGGGAGCAGCTGCTGCTGGGCAGGGTCTCATCTTTCTGCTCCAGCCGGGGAGAGCCCGCTGGAACCTTCCCCGGCTCCCGATTTCACCGGGAACGCCGCGGCTTTGGCAGCGCTTCAGTCCCTGCCCTGTCCCGGCCGGTGGGAGCCAGCTGCGGCTCCTCTCAGCCTGGGAAAATATTCAGGGCTCCACTGTTCCCTGAGAGGCCTGAAATCCAAGCGGCAGCTCCGGTTCCTTCCTCAGTCCTTCTCCTGCTCCTTTTCCATCCCCCTTTTCTCACAGCAATCTCAGGGCATCGTGGAAAACCCAGAGCTCATCCCTGCTTGCCTTGGGGACAGCAGGTCCCCATCCCATCCCATCCCATCCATCCCATCCCATCCCATCCCATCCCATCCATCCCATCCCATCCCATCCCATCCCATCCCAGTCCCTGCCGGGGTTTGGTCCCACTCCTCCTCTCCTAAAACAATTCACCTGTTCCCCACCCCACTCCTTTATTCTGGACTCACTAATTCCAACCATTCCCTCGTTTTTCCAGCTTCCTCTGCTGGCTGAGGGAATATTTTCCTGTGCTTTTCCGTCTTCCAGGCACTGAACCCGCAGGAGGAACCATCCATGCCCCTCACCCTGCATGGGAACGCTGCTGATCCCTGTTTGATAGAGGGGGAATTCAGATCCAGAGGGGTCCCACAGATTCCCATCCCTGTTTGGTAGAGGGGGAATTCAGATCCAAAGGTGTTCCACAGATTCCCATCTTGGGTTTATAGAGGAGGAACTCAGCTCCAAAGGGATTCCACAGATTCCCAGCCCAGCAGAGTGGACACAGACAGAATTCCCAGAGATCCCAGGACCACTGTTTTGGGAAGTTTATCCCTGTTTTGCCAGGAGGGGCTCCCCAGCAGTGATTCCTACAAAAACTCACCCATTCTCCCCAGCAGGGAGCTGAGGCACAGCCGAAGCCGCTGGAATTCAGTGGATGTCTCCGCTTTCTGGGGAATATTTGGCATCAGAGCCAGCAAGGGATGCAAAATAGGTCACGAAAATGGCTGAGCGAGCAGTGAGCCCCTGGAAATTCCTGTCAGCACCTCTGACTGGGCCCTTCCTCCTGTAAAATCAGACCCTGGGGGGATCAGCCCGGCAGGGAAAGGCCCCAGCTCTGTCCCGGGGCAACTGAGACTCCATGAAATGTCCAGAATTGGAGCAGTGACATTTCCACTCCGGTTTTTTTTTTTTTTTTGCTGGAGAAGGTGCAGGCAGGGGATGGGAATAAAACCTCTCTGTGGTTAATTCCCATGGCGTTAATTCCTGCCCAGGAATTTCCTGGCGTCAGGGAAGAAGCGAGGCTGCATCCATAGGGATGAGATCCGGGGAGACGGGCTGGCTGGAGCGGTTTGGGAATCACAAACCTGGCATGGTTTGGGTGGGAAGGGAACTTAAAGCCCTCCAGTTCCACCCCTGCCATGGCAGGGACACCTTCCCAGGCTGCTCCCAGCCCTGTCCAACCTGCCCTTGGACACTGCCAGAGATCCAGAGGCAGCCACAGCTGCTCTGGACACCCTGTGCCAGGGCCTGCCCACCCTCACAGGGAACAATTCCTTCCCAATATCCCATCTGACCCTGCCCTGTGGCAGCTGCAAGCTGAGATTTTAAAATTTACTTTAAGCTAAAATGAAAGAAACCAAACATTCTGTCCCTTTTTTAAGGAGGGTTTCACATTTCAGAACAGCCAGCTGCCCATTTTGGGCTGACCTCCAAAGACACGAAGAGCTCACACGGAGACAACAGGAACTTTGGGCAGGTTTGTTTCTTGCAACGTGGGAATGTGGGCTCAGGATCCCAAATTCCCTTTATTTTACACCAATTCCACCACTCAGGGCCACCCCAGCAGCTGAAGGCAGGGACAGCCCCACCAAACAGCCCCGTTCTGGGGGGGGGGGTTGGGTGTAACTTGGTGTCCCCATCCCAATCTTGGGGGTTTGGGTGCAGCCTGGTGCCCCATCCCATGAATTTTGGTGCAGCCTGGTGTCCCCAACCCCATCCCAGGTGTTCAGGTGCAGCCTGGTGCCCTATCCTGGGAATTTGGGTGCAGCCTGGTGCCCCCATCTGCATTCCAGGAATTTGGGTGCAGCTTGGTGTCCCCAACCCCATCCTTGGAGTTTGGGTGCACCTTGTGCCTCCATCCCAGGGATTTGGGTGCAGCCCGGTGCCCCCATCCCGTGAATTTGGGCGCACCTTGGTGTCCCCATCCCCATCTGGGAGGGTTTGGGTGCAGCCCCGTGCCCCCATCCCCATCCCGGGGGTTTTCCCAGCCCGGCACACCTGGAGCCCGGGCGCTGGCGCAGGACGCGGTGGCAGCAGTGACAAACAACCAGAACAGCTCGTGTGACACCCCGTGAATTAATCAGGGATCGGGGCCGGCGTGCTGGGCAAACAAGCGCAGGAATTGCGTCCCAAGGCTTGATTAAATTAGAAAGCTCTCCAGTAATACAAACAGCCTCGGTAAACAGGGAACGGCGCTAATGAGAGCACGGGCGGGAACCTGGCAGGGCCGGGAGGCAGGGAGGGACGGAGGGGGCAGGGATTTGAGCACGGGCAGGGATTTGGACAGGGAATTGGGCAGGGGCAGGGATTTGGGGAGAGCTTTGGGAAGGGATTTGGGCAAGGGCAGGATTTGGGCACAGGCAGGGACGTGGGCAAGGGTCGGAATTTGGCCAAGGGCAGGAATTTGGGCAGGGGCTGGGATTTGGGCAGGGGCTGGGATTTGGGCAGGGGCTGGGATTTGGGCAAGGGGCTGGGATTTGGGCAGGGACTTGGGCAAGGGCAGGATTTGAGCACTGACAGAGATTTGGGCAGGGATTTGGGCAGAGATTTGGGCAGAGATCTGGGGGGATTTGGGCACGGGCAGGAATTTGGGCAGGAGGAAAAGGTGAAGGAGGCATGGCCAGACAGGAACAGGGAGAGGGAAGGGCTGGAGGGGGACAAGGGGAAGGCGATTTCCAGCTCCCTGAAAAGCCAAGGATCAAAGGAAGGGTTCTCTAGGGATGAAGATGGAAAAGCAGAGGATCAGGTCACCAGGGAGGGCACTGGGGGAGGGCAGCGGCACCTGCAGGCTCCTCCGGCCTGAGGAAGGGGCAGGAACCCCTGAGGCTGTGGTGCATCCGAACCAACTCCAGGAAAACTCCAGAAAAGCTCCAGAAAAGCTCCAGGAAGAGCTCCAGGAAGAGCTCCAGGCACAGCTCCAGACACAGCTCCAGGAAGAGCTCCAGGCACAGCTCCAGACACAGCTCCAGGAAGAGCTTCAGAACAGCTCCAGAACTGCTCCGAAACAGCTCCAAGAACTGCTCCAGAACAGCTCCAAACAGCTCCAGAACAGCTCCAGGCACAGCTCCAGGCAGTTCCAGGAACAGCTCCAGACACAGCTCGAGAAGAGCTCCAAGCACAGCTCCTGAACAGCTCCAGAACAGCTCCAGACACAGCTCCAAGAACTGCTCCAGAGAACAGCTCCAGGCACAGCTCTGGAGTAGCTCCAGAACAGCTCCGAAACAGCTCCAGGAACAACTCCAGGCACAGCTCCAGAAACAGCTCCAGGCACAGCTCCAGAAACAGCTCCAGGCACAGCTCTGGAGTAGCTCCAGAACAGCTCCGAAACAGCTCCAGGAACAGCTCCAGCACAGCTCCAGGCACAAATCGAGAAGAGCTCCCGCAACCAGCTCCAGCCTGGCTGAGCTCTGGAAGGATCAGGCCTGGCCCTGCCAGAGGCACCTGCCCGAGACACGGATGGAAAAGGAGCAGCTGGGATTTGGCACCAGCCCGGTTTTCCTGCCCTGCTGGTGTCAGGCTCCCCCTCTCACCCAGATAAAACCAATAATTCCTGAATGCCTGCTCCCTCTCCCACAGCTTCCCAGAGCCCAGCCCCAGCCTGATCCAAACAAGGATGCCCCAAAAAGGAGGGAATCCTGGAGAAAACCTCCAGCAGCGGCCTGGGTACGGCTGGAGGTGAGGAAAGGGACTGGGAGAGAAGAAGTGAAGTGGTCTGGGCTGGGCCTGGGGTGAGCCGTCCCTTTGGGCAGTGCGGGAGGGTCCCTGGAGGGGTGAGGGGTTTTCCACAGGAAATGTGGCTGTGGGAGGATCCCGCAGAGCAGGGAACTCCTCACCAGCCCCGGGGCACGGAGCTACAGAGGCATCCCGGAACCTGCCCCGGGGCTGGGGTGGAATTCGGGAGGAGATAAAGGAGGTTCTTTGCCAAACACCTCGTGGAGCATCGGAAGCGATGCAAAGCCCGGCGAGGGCTGTGAAATGGTTCAGAGACCGCTCCCAGGAATCCATTTATCCCTTTATCCCTGCCCCCCACCCCTCATCCCGCACACATCCCCCACCTCTTCCTCCTGGGAACTTCAGAAGACTTAAGACTTTCTTTCTTTTCTTTTCTTTCTCTCTTTCTTTCTCTCTTTCTCTCTCTCTTTCTTTCTTTCTCTCTTTCTCTCTTTCTTTCTCTCTTTCTCTCTCATCTTTCTTCTCTTTCTTTCTCTCTTTCTTTCTTTCTTTCTTTCTTCTCTTCTTTCTTCTCTTTCTTTCTCTCTTTCTTTTTTTTTCTTTCTTTCTTTCTTTCTTTTCTTCCTCTCTCTTTCTTTCTTTCTCTCTTTCTCTCTCTTTCTTTCTCTCTTTCTTTCTCTCTCTCTTTCTCTTCTCTCCTCTTTCTTTCTCTCTCTCTTTCTTTTCTTTCTCTCTCTCTTCTCTCTCTCTTTCTCTTTCTCTCTCTCTTTACTCTCTCTCTTTCTCTCCTCTCTCTTCTCTCTCTCTTTCTCTCTTTCTCTCTCTCTCCCTCCACCTCTCCATCCCTTTCCCTCTCCTTTTCTCTTTCCTTTTCCCTTTCTGTCTTTTTCTCTCTTTTTAAAAAGTCTCTCTCCCTTTCTCCCTTTCTCTCTCCTTTTCACTCATTTTTTCCCTTTCAGTATTTTTCCTCTTTTATTTTTTCTCATTCTCTCCATCCCCTTTTCTCTCCTTTTCTCTCTCCCTTTCACATTTTTTTCCTCTTCCTCCTTTTCTCTCTCTCTTCCCTTTTTCCCTCATTCTCCCTCCATCCCTCTCTCCTTTCCCCTCTCCCATTCCCTCTCTCCCCAGCCCTCGGGCCCGTCCCTTCCCCGCCCTCCCAGCCCGGCTGCGGCAGCGAATTTCCAATTTTCAGCTCATCTCAAGGTCGTGCCAAGAGGCGCAGAGGCCCTGGTAGGACATAATGGCAGAAGAATTGTAAATGTTGCTTTTAGTGAATGCGGAATGAGGCAGGGCCGAGGAGGGGAAATTTTCCATTCGGCCGCGGCCCCGCAGAAGGGAATGCATTTTCTCCCGCCCGCGCCGCATTAGATTTCCAGAGGTGCCCGGCACCAGGTACATGTCATTAGTAACACTTTGCGTGGTAATGAATCCTTTTATTTCCCTTCCACACAGCTCATGAATACATAAAGAGCCCGCTCCGAGCCGCATCTGCCTCAGCCGCGGGAGCCTCTCAGAACTTAATTCCGCATCCTCCGAGCCGGGTGCGAGCGCAGCTGGGGCCGCCTTAAAGGCGCAGGTGACGCCTCTGGGGCTCCCCAAAAACAGAGAGCGGACAGAATTAAGGGAATAAAGAGCTTAACTGCTTTTTATTTATTTATTGAGGGGCCCTCAGGTACATTTGGGGCACACAAAGCCCCCAGGGGCTGCACCCAAAAATGGACCACAGGTGTTCACACTTTGATAAGTTTGGTCCATTTGCATATCAGGGGTTAATCCTCCAATTACAGCTCCAGCTAATGAAGTCATTCACCCCAAGTTTGCTGTCCCCACCTCCCTTTTGTTTCCATCTCTGGGGCCTGAGGCAGGGAGGTGTCCTTGACTGCCAGGCCCGGAGAGGAATTGCTGTGTCTGCCCAAACGGGAGAGCAGCGGCTGCACCGTGTGTGGGGTTTGGAGCTGGGCACTAAAGAACTGCAGGAGTACAAACACGTGAAAAATAGAAAAGCTGAAATCCTCAGACATCGCCTGGAGCTCGGCAAAACCTCCCTGAAACCCCGGCCCGGAGTGGGGAGCGATCCCTGGGCTCACCCCATTCCCCCAGGGACGGAGCTCCCTCTGTTTGAGCTCCGGTTGGGCCAAAATCGGCTCGGGGCCACCGCGGCTGCGACTTTGGGTGACCTGGGGTGGGGCCGGTCCCGTTTCCAGCGGGAAAATCCTTCCAGTCTCATCCCGGCAAGGAGGAGGCGATGGCCAGGGCCTTCCTGGGGCTCCAGGAATTCCAGAGGTGATGGGCAGGGCCTTCCTGGGGCTCCGGGAATTCCAGAGGTGGAATTCCAGAGGTGGAATTCCAGAGGAGTTCCTGGGGCTCCAGAGGCACGGATCCCCTGGTTCTGCAGGGAAGGAACCTCCTGGTTCTGCCGCTGGCACCGCTTCCCTTTGGAGGCTTCAGATTTCCCAAGGACAGGAAATTGATGGGAATCAATAAAAAATAAAAATAATAAAAAAACATGATAAAATCAAAATTAAAAACATATTGATAAATTTAAAATTAAATTAATAAATAATACAAATAGAATGATGATGATAACGATGAAAATGATGGTGATGATGATGATAATAACAACAACAACAACAACAACAACAACAATAATAATAATAATAATAATAATAATAATAATAATAATAATAATAATACCACCCCCACCCTCTGGTGCTTTTGGCTCTCCACCCGCCCCCAGGAGCTCAGAGGTGGCTCCAGGGCAGCAGCAATCCTCACACAAACCCAGGCACGGTGGGGTGAGGCTGCAGGTGAAATCCTGGAGCCCCCGGCAGCCCCAGCTGAGCCCGGCTCAGCCCCCAGGACTCTCCCGGCTCTATCCCCAGGACTTTCTGGGCTCAGTCCCCAGGACTCTCCCGGCTCTATCCCCAGGACTTTCTGGGCTCAGTCCCCAGGACTCTCCCGGCTCTATCCCCAGGACTTTCTGGGCTCAGTCCCCAGGACTCTCCCGGCTCAGTCCCCGGGATTCTCCCGGCTCCCTCCGGCCGTTCCCGGGGCTCCCGAGTGTCCCTGTAGAGCCTTTCCCTGCCAGGGCAGCCTGGGAGCATTCCCGGCTGGAAAGGAGAAGCTGGGAAGGTTTGGAGCTTCCCAGGAGCACTGGAGCAACGGGAGAGCTGCAGCCACCCCTGGAAATGGGGGTGGGAAATGGGGGTTGGGAAATTGAAGGTTTGAGAAATGGAAGGTTTGGGAAGCTGAAGGTTCGGGAAATGGGAGGTTTGGGAAGGAGCTGGCTCTGGGCAGCCCCAGCTCCTCCCAGCCTGGCCACGAGTGAGCTCAAGGGATCATCGGTATCATCGGGATCATCGGGATCGTTGTCCTCCTGGAAAACGGGCTGAACCCCGGCACTCCCGGCATTCCCGCCCCCCCGGGCTCAGCAGGGCGCGGACGGATCCTCCCAGCTGTGGGAATTCCTTGGGAAACCTTGGGAGGGTCCCGAGCAGGGCCGGAGCCGGGGGTGGCTCTGAGTTCTGGGGCTGTTTGGGGAGCAGCTCTGGAATGGGAGCGGGGCTGGGACGAGCTGTCCCCGAGCTGTCCCCGAGCTGTCCCCGAGCTGTCCCCAAGTTGTCCCCGAGCTGCGACAGGGGGTTTGGGGCAGAGAGACCCCGCCTGGGGACAGTTCTGGGAGTTGGGACAGCTCTGGGGTTGGGGACAGCTCTGGGGTTGGGGACAGATCTGGGGCTGGGCAGGGAAGAGAGGCTCTGTCCCAACACCCGGAGTGGACACAGATCCGCTTTTCCCACATCCCATCCCAAGGGGACTCAGCTGCCGGGAGTGGCTCGATGGAGACACAGCCGGGTTAATTTGGGTTAAAATCCGGTGGGAATGGGAGTGGGAATGGGAATGGAATGGGAGTGGGAATGGGAATGGGAGTGGGAGTGGGAGTGGGAGTGGGAGTGGGAGTGGGAGTGGGAGTGGGAGTGGGAATGGGAATGGGAAAATAGGAATGGCAATGGCAATGGGAGTGGGAAAATGGGAAACTCCTGGTGAGGCTGGGGGTGCACAGATCTTTTGTCTGCAGTTTGGGTTAAAGGAACGAACCCTGGGGAAATAAAACCCAAATCCCAATAAAACCCAAATCCCAATAAAACCCAAATCCCAACAAACCCCCAGAGCTGATCCCCAGCCCCACCCATGCCCCCGAGGAGGGCTGCCCGGGGGCCAGAGCTATCCCGGGAATGCTTTGGGTGTGCCTGAGCCTCTCCTGGAATTCCCAAATTCCCATCCTGGTTAAGGAAGGGTCTGCCCATCCCCATCGCACTGCCCTGCCCTGTCCTCCTCCCCCTGCCTGACTCCTCTCCTCCTTCCCAAGGAAAAACCCCCACAATTTTATTTTTATTTTATTTATTGAGTGCAGACCCAGCAGCTCCGGCTCCTGCTAAAAAAAGCTTTTTCTTCCCAAATTATGAATAATTTCTCAGCTGAAACTATCGATCACCTTAAAAATGCTGCTCAGCACTCCCCTGCCCTGAGGCAGCTCTCCAGCCCAAAATCAATACCTGTTATTGGATATCAAGAGCTGCGAGGTTTTCCAGATGAAGGTGGGCAAAGTTAAAGAATATGTTAATAAAAAATGAAATTATTTATTGTGAGGGCTGATTCCTGTCCCAGGGCTGCAGGAATTCACACGAAATCATTCCCAGCTCCTTCTCTGAGAGCATCCAAGCACTGAGCACCAGGATTTCCTCACAGACAACTTGCAAGAATTCCAGATTTTGGCTGAAAATTCCCTTTGGCAGCCGCGCCAGTCCAGCAGCCACAGGGGCTGCTCACCACCACCAAAAACCTGAATTTTTGCCACAAAACTCCTCTGAGTTTCCGCCCTGAAACAGAATGAATCCTCCCCTTTCCCTTCTCGATGTGCTGCTGGGCAGGACACGGATCCCAGAGTGGGAATTTGGAGTGAAAACTCCAAAATTTGGGGAGTAAAAGCTCTGAAATGGGGACGGAGGTGAATAAACCTGGAGGGAACCGGGGGCGGAGGGATCCCAGCGAGGTCCCCAATTCCTGAGGGGACCCTGCAGGCAGGGAAGGCTTGGAGAGAGGGAGGGATGGAAACCATGGGGAAAAGGGATTTTATTCCAAGATAAACAAGGATTGGGAGCCGCTGTTCAGGAGGAACTGCCCCTCCCTGGGAATTCCTGGGAATTCCTGGGGAAGGACAGGACTGAGCAGGGAGGAAAAGGGACAAACCCTGCCCGAGCTTTCCCAAAATGCAGCACAAAGCGGCACAAAAACCCGGGAATGTTGGACCTGGGCGAGCCAGGAGCCCCAAATCCAGGATTATCCTGCCCCTCTCCACATCTCCAGGAAAATGGGTTGAAATGGAGGCAGGTCTTGAACTCAGGCTGCACCCCAAAGAGAAAAGGGAATTTCCCAGCGCTGTCCTCAGTCCTAATGGGAAAACACAGGAAATCCTGGAATGGGTAGGCTTGGAAGGACCTGGAATTCCCCCCGGGGCCACCACCACTGTCCCAACCTGTCCAGCCTGGCCTTGGGCACTCCCGGGGATCCAGGGGCAGCCACAGCTCCTCTGGGAATTCCAGCCCAGCCTGGAGCTCCTTCCCAAAATCCCACCCCGATGGGGTTGGACCGGTTTTATGCAGGAATTCAAGAAGGACGGATCTGGCCCGGCTGCAGCACCTGGCACTGCCCGCTCTCCTGAGCCAGGTTTATTTTAGGGATTCCCAAAAACAGAGAGAGGACAAAGGGACGGAGCCATCCTGGGATGTGCAACATCCTGGGGTCATCACAAACCGGGGTGGGCTGGGAAACACTGACTGGGGGATTCTCAAAAATTAGGTTTTACCTCAAAATCCTCCCTATAAATTCTGTATTTTACCCCCCAAATCCCTCCATCATTTCCATGGTTTAGCCCCAAAATTCCCCTTGCCATTTCTGTCTTTTACCTCCAAAATTTCCCCCAACATTTCCATATTCTACCCCAAAAATTTCCCCTACAATTTCTGCACTTTACCCCCAAAATTCCCCTTGTCGTTTCCATATTTTACCCTAAAATTCCCCTTGTCGTTTCCATATTTTACCCTAAAATTCCCCATGTCATTTCCATATTTTTACCCCCCAAATTCCCCCTACCATTTCTGTATTTTACCCCCAAAGTTCTCCTTGTCTCTTTGCCTCCAAACCCCCCTTGTAATTTCCATATTCTACCCCCAAAATTCCCCTTGTCATTTCTGTATTTTTATCCTCAAAATTCCCCCATCATTTCCATACTTAACCCCCCAAATCCCCCCATTATTTTTGTATTTTACCCCGAAAATCCCTCCTATAATTTCTGTATTTTACCCCCCACCCCCCCTATAATTTCCATATTTTACCCCCAAAATTCCCCTTGTCATTTCCATATTTTACCCCCCAAATTTCCCCCTCTCCATCCTCCCCAAGCCTCGTGTCCAGCGCTCATCCCGCCGCTCCCAGTGGATTTTCCTGGATGGCGATGAGGGGGAAAAGACCCCCCCTCCCCTCTGCGCCCCCAAATTCCCGCTCCCCCCGCCGCATTCCCGATCCTGTCATTCCCACCTTTCCCTCCCCCTGCGCGGGGTCAGCGCCCCTCTGATCCCCCCTTGTAGCCGCAGCCCGGCGAGGGGAGCATAATGGAAAAATAATTAAAAAATAAAAGGAGCGGGGAGGGAGCGCGGCGCGGGGAGGGGGCGCGGGCGATGCGCGGAGCCGCCAGATAACCGGCAGATGTGATTTTTGCAGATAAGCGTAGTAATTTAGATAAATCTGGAGGCTTTAGAGCCTTTCGCTTGCGTCCCTTTTCTTTCTGTCTGAGTTTTTTATTTTTCTTTTTTTTTTTTCTTTCAATTTTATCTCGCGAGTCAAGAGCAGGGGGAGCTGGGAGGGGGGGAGGTTTAATCTTTGGGTAGTTTTTCTTTTCTTTTTAATGTGTTTTTCCCCAGAAGGTGGGATAATGGGAGCAGCTCTCCCCTCTCACACACACACACAAACTCGCACACACGCCAGCCCGGGCTGTGTTTTTTAAAAGCAGCGGACAAAAATCAAAATATTTGAAAATGTATTTCATGGTAATTATGTCATATTTCATGGGCTGATGCCACTACTGAAAGAGAGCCTGAATGCCTTAATTTGTATAGAAATTGTAATCATTTGTTCATTTCAAGGTGAAAATTGCATTTTTTAATTTAAATTGTATCCTGCGTGATAGTCTATTATCTAGTAAAATTGTCTCCATGTCTGAATGCCTTATATGCAGCTGCAATGCTTGTTACAAATCCAGTTATATTCATAAAAGCTTTGTCCATGTCTCGGGAAATGTGAACAGTTTCTTCTGGGTTTCTTCTCTCCCTTTTTTCCTTTTTTTTTTATTCCCCCCCTCTTCCCTCCCATCCTCGTCCTCCCTCCTCTTCCCCCTAGGATTTATTTCTTTTTTTTCTGTCTCCTGGTTGAAATAAACCCAAATCTGCCATTAATAATAATTAGCCTGTCCCTGTACAAAAGGCAATCCTGGGTGGAATTCAGGGTGAGGGACGTGCAGGAATTGGCCAGGATTCCTGGATATCCCTTTTATTTATTTATTTCATTTATTTATTAATTTATTGCCCAGTCAGCCACCTCCAGCTCCGGGAAAGCTGGAGGAAAAATTTAAAAAAGAGATGAGAGGAGGGAGAGGAGGAAGGAGAGGAAGGTGGGGATGAGGGGAGGGTCCCAAGGGATGGCAGGAGCAGGGAGAGCCCCAGGCTGGGGCTGAGAGAGGGACTGAAGTGAAAACTGGGGATTTTGGAGATTTGGGAGGAGAAGGGAGCTTTGCTTCCAGCTCCTGCCTTTGGGGGAATATTCCTGATATTTTCCATCCCACACTGCTGCCTCCCCTGGGATCCCAGTTGTTCCCTGGGGGATTTTTGGGGGTGCCTGCGGGGCGCTGGAGGGAACTCAGAGCCTGAGGGGGGAATTGTGGTGTCCGGGATCCCCCGGGGCCGGGAAAAGCGGGATCTGCTCCCATCCCAGGTGCTGCCCTGCTCCCAGCGGATTCCAGGTGGGAACTGGGATGGAGGGAGCAGCAGGTGCCCCAGGCTGGGCCTGCTACACCCCCAGAAGGTTGGAAGGACCTGGAAGACTCCAGGGCTGGGAATTCCTGCTCCTCCAGGCTGCTTTTTCCTGGGAATGTGGGTTTGGGAATGCTGCCCCTCACCCTGCTCCCTTCCCCCAGCACCCTTTTCCCGGGAAAATCCCCCCAAAGGGAGTCAGCCAGGAGCAGAACCGCAGGGAAGGCTGGCACAGGGATACGGGCAGGGCTGGCAGGGATGCTCCAGGAATGCAGGATGAGCTCCCTGTTAAAATTCCAGGAATGCAGGATGAGCTCCCTGTTAAAATTCCGGGCTGGTCCGCACCAGGTGAGCACGAGGCCGGGCAGGGATCTTAATTACAATTAATCCCGAAAAAAGAAAGGAGCGGGCCTGGCGCGGAAATCCCTCCTGAGGGATTTAATTCCCTCCCGTGGCCCCGTCCCTGCTCGGAGCTCCCTGATTTTATGCAGGGCCACAGCCCGGTTTAATCAGTTCCGGGAGCTGGAACAGCTCGGGAGAGAGGAGAGCTCCAGCTGGGAGGGAGCTGAATCCTCTGGGATCAGCAACGGGGACTGGGATGTGGGGCAGGAAAACATCCCTGGGATCAGGGATTGGGATCTGGATATGGAGCAGGAGCTGGGAATGATCCTGGGGCTGTGGGATCAGGAACAGAGATCTGAGTATAGAGCAGGAGTTGGGAATTACTCTGGGCTGCCATAAAACATCCCTGGGATCAGGGATTGGGACCTGGATATGGACCTGAAATAATACTTAAATAAATATCTAAATAATATATATATATATATACATAAAATAAGTACTGAAAAAAATGAAAAACCCCCCTGAAATACTACCTAAATAAAATACCTAAAATAATACCTAAATAAAATACTTAAAACAATACTTAAATAGAAACCTACATAAAATACTTAAATAATATACCTAGATAAGTACCTAAAAGACTCCTAAAAATACCTAAAATATTACCTAAATAAGATACCTAAAATAATACCTAAATAAAATACTTAACACCTAAATAGAAACCTAAATAAAACCAGTTCAAACCTAAATAAGAGGGATGTTTGTTCCCCCTCCATCCCAGGAATGCTGAGGAGCTGGGAGGAAGCAGGAAAAGCCCCGGGAGCAGGAGGAACTGAGGAATTGTGATCCCAAAGAGGGGCTCCAGGCATTCCCAGAAAATGTTGGAATTCATTCCGCTCGGGTGTCTGCTCCAGGGGGAAAAGGCTTCTCCTAGGGGTTCCCGCTGGAAGGAGAACCCTGCTCGGGATGGGCTCCCCAAAAAACCGAGGCGGCGATGCCGAGGGGGAGTTCTGGAGCCGCTTCCCGAATTTTGGGAGTGCGGCTCTGGGGAAGAGGAGCTGAGGCTGGAGAGGGAGGCGGTGCTGGGCTCACCTTCCCATGGGAATTCCTGGGAATTCCACTCCCAGGGGCCTGGCTCGCCCTTCGGGATGGATTCTCCAATCCAACCCAACCCAATCCAATCCAATCCAATCCAATCCAATCCAATCCAATCCAATCCAATCCAATCCAATCCAATCCAATCCAATCCAATCCAATCCAATCCAATCCAACCCAATCCAATCCAATCCAATCCAATCCAACCCAATCCAGTCCAATTCAATCCAATCCGATCCCAACCAGATCCAATCCAACCCAACCCAATCCAATCCAACCCAATCCAATCCAACCCAATCCAATCCAATCCAATCCAATCCAATCCAATCCAATCCAATCCAATCCAATCCAATCCAATCCGATCCGATCCGATACGATCCAATCCAATCCAATCCAATCCAATCCAATCCAATCCAATCCAATCCAGTCCAATCCTACCCAATCCAGTCCAGTCCAATCCAACCCAACCCAACCCCACCCAATCTGATCTGATCCAACCCAATCCAATCCAATCCAATCCAATCCAATCCAATCCAATCCAATCCAATCCAATCCAATCCAATCCAATCCAATCCAATCCAATCCAATCCAATCCAATCCAATCCAATCCCATTCCAGTCAAGATCCCAAATCCACCCCAAATCCTTCCCGGAGCACCCACACCTGGCAGGGCCAGGCTTTGCCCCCCTTTCCCCGAAATCTTTGGGATTTGGGGATTGGTCAGGATTTGGGGACACGGGCGAGGTTCAGGCCCTTAAACCAACACGGAATTCCAGCTGCAAAACGCCCTTGGGAATCCCTGGCGCTGGAAAAGGTGACGGGAAAAAAGGAGAGATCAAAAGTGGTTTAAAACATTTTAATTTTGCAACAAGAACCTTTTCAAAAAGGTTTCATTGCTTAGTTCTGAATAAAAAGGGAATAAAAAATTTCATTTTCTTTATTTTGAGATTCAAAAAAGGTTCTGAATCTCAGCTGAGAAAGAGAAAAATGTTTTGTTCCCCTTCCGGGTGGTTGTTCCCTTTCCTTCCCTGCCCTCAACGGGAAAAAGGAAGGGAATGAGGGGGAAAGAGCCTCGGCATGGAAAAGGGATTTGTCTGTTCCTCAAACTCCCTGTGAGAAGAGAATCCTGGGATCGCAGGTTTACAGAATCGTGGAATGGAAGGATCAGACAACCGTAGAACTGCGGGATTACAAAATCATGGAACCGTGGAATTGCAGGATTATAGAACTGTAGAACTGTAGGATTATGGAACAGCGGAATTGTAGGATTATAGAATCACGGGATGGTGGAAATGTAGGATCAGTGAATTGTGGAATTGCGGGATGGTAGAACACAGAATTACAGGATTATAGAATCATGAAACTGCAGGATCGGACAATCACAGATTGTAGGATTATAGAACCACGGAACTGTGGGATCAGAGAACCAGGGATTTGCAAATTTATAAAATAACAGAATCACGGAATCATGGAATTGCAGGGTTATAGAATCACAGAAGTATAGAATAATATAGGATTATAGAATCGTGGAATTGTAGGATTATAGAATCATGGAATCACAGAATTGTAGGATCATAGAATCATGGAATTGTAGGATTATAGAATCATGGAATCACAGAATTATAGGATCAGAGAACCATGGATTTGCAGGTTTATAAAATCACAGAATCATGGAATTGCAGGATTATAGAATCACAGAATTATAGACCCACAGAACTGCAGGATCAGACCATCGTGGGATTGTAGGATTATAGAAGCAGGGAATTGCAGGATTATGGAATCACAGAATTATAAAATTACAGAATCATGGAATTGCAGGATCAGACAACTACAGGACTGTAGGATTACAGAACCATGGCATTGTAGGATTATAGAATCATGGAATCATGGAACTGTAGCATCAGAGAACCATGGATTTGTGGGATTAAAAAAATCACAGAATCATGGAATTGCAGGATTATAGAATAACAGAATTATAGAATAATGGAGTTATGGGATTATAGAATTGTGGAATTGCAGGATTATAGAATCATAGAATTATAGGATTATGGAATCATGAAACTGTAGGATTATAGAATCATGGAATCGTGGAATAATGGAATTGTAGGATCAGAGAATCATGGAAATGTGGGTTTATAGAATCATAGAACTATAGAACATAGAATCACGGAATTGTAGGATTATGGAATCACAGAAATGTAGGATTATAAAATCACAGAATCATGGAACTGTAGGATTATAGAGTTGTGGAATTGTAGGGTTATAGAATCATAGAATTATAGGATTATAGAATCATGAAGTCATGGAACGGTAGGATCAGTGAATCATGGAATTGCAGGGCTGTAGAATCATGGAATTATAGGATTATAAATCATAGAATCATGGAATGTGCTGGGCTGGACAGGATCCATCAGGAACAGCCAGTCCAACAGTGACTGTGAGAATATCCAGGAAAAGAATCGAAATATTTAACTTTTTTTGGCTATATTTGGTAATATGTGGAAATAGTAAACATTATTTTTTCTGGTAGAGAATTTGAAAAGGAAAGTGTGAGTTACCCCCCGAGGGTTTCTGCCCTACAAAACCGCAGAGCAAGGATGCAACCATTGATTTTTGGGGATTTTTCTGTGCTCGGGATCTCTGTGTGCTTGGAATCCCTCTGGCCTAAATAAAAGAATAAATAATAAATTCTAAATGAAGAAACAAGAAGAATAAATTCATAAATTAAAAATAAATAAATAAAAATAATAAATGAAAAATAAAAATAATTAAATAAAAATAATAAATGAATAAATTAAAATAAATTAATAAGAATAGAAAGGAATAAATTTAAAAAATAAAAGGAATAAAGGAATAAATAATTACTTATAAATTAATAAATAATAAAAATAAATCAATAAATGAAAAATAAATTTAAAATAAAGGAATAAATTAAAAATAATTAAATAAAATTACAAATAAAAATAAAGGAATAAGTCATAAATTCTAAATAAAGAAATAATAATAATAATTTAAATAAATAAGCAAACAAACAAACAAATAGATAAAGGAATAATTTAAAAATAAATAATAATAAAGGAATAAACAATAATAAATAAAGGAAACAATAAACCATCAATAAATGGCAGGAAAGGGACAGAGTTTGCCCCCAGGACACAGGGCCACCCCCTGCCATGGCCTCGGGTCCCGGGCTGTGACCGCCTCCTGTGCCAGGGCCAGCAGCCGCTGTCACACGGGCTGGGAGAGGATTTATCAGCGCCTTATCAATCAGCGCCTTATCAGTGACTTATCAGCGCCTTATCAGCTCCTTATCAATCAGCGCCTTATCAGCGCCTTATCAGCTCCTTATCAGCGCCTTATCAGCTCTTTATCAGAGGATTATCGCCTCCGGCAGCTCCGGGGCGCTCCCACGGGGCTGTCCCGGGCTCCGGGAGCGGCGGGGGCGGTGTGGGAGCGCTCCCGGGGCTGGGAGCCGGGACCCGGCAGCGGAGAGGCTCTAAAAGCAGGGGTGTGGCAGGGAATAATGGCACCGTGTTCATAGTGCCACCTGGTTTTACTGTCACCTGGTTTTTATTGTCACCCCTCTTAGTGTCACCGTGTTCATAGTGTCACCGTGTTTTTAATATTACCCCATTCTAGTGTCACCGTGTTTATTGTGTCACCGTGTTTTTATGTCACCCTGTTTTAGTGTCACCGTGTTTATTGTGTCACCGTGTTTTTATGTCACCCTGTTTTAGTGTCACCGTGTTTACAGTGTCATCTGGTTTTACTCTCACCCAGTTTTTAATAGCACCCCCTTTTAGCATCACTGAGTTTTTAGTGTCACCATGTTTATAGTGTCACCTGGTTTTTAGTCTCACCTGTTTTAGTGTCACTGGGTTTGTAGTGTCACTGTGGTCTTAAATGTCACCTGTTTTAGTGTCACCGTGTTTATAGTGTCACTGTGTTTTTACTGCCACCCCGTTTTTAGTGCCACTGTGTTTATAGTGTTATCTGGTTTTTAGTGTCACCTGTTTTAGTGTCACCTGGTTTATAATGTCACCCCGCTTTACTGTCACCGTGTTTGTTGTGTCACCATGTCCTTAATGTCACTTCATTTTTAGTGTCACTGTGTTTTTAATATCACCCCGTTTTAGTGTCACTCTGTTTTTAATGTCACCTGTTTTAGTGTCGCTGTGTTTATAGTGTCACTGTGTTCTTAATGTCACCCCATTTTCAGTGTCACCCTGTTTGTACTGTCACCTGCTTTTTAATGTCACCTGTTTTAGTGTCACGGTGTTTATAATGTCCCTGTGGTTTTGATGTCACCATGTTTTAGTGCCACCGTGTTTTAGTGTCCCCATGTTTTTGATGTCACCTGTTTTAGTGCCACCATGTTTTAGTGTCCCCATGTTTTTAATGTCACCTGTTTCAGTGTCACCAGGTTTGGGGTTCCTGGGATCCCTTCCTCGACACCCCGGGTGTGACCCCGCCGTGTGCAGGGCCCGGAGCTGCCCTCAGCAGCCGCTCCGGATTCTCCCTCCGGAAAAATCCAGCAGGTCCTGGTGGAGTGTGGGGTGGGAAGGGGCTCGTGGCAGATCCCAAACGCGATTCCCGCAGGATGAAGCTGGTGATGGTTCCCAAATGAGGTTGAGCCTCTCTGGCCATAATTATGGTGATTTCAGGGTTTGGGGCAGCGCTGCGCCCTCGGGGTCTGCCAGAACTGCGGTTTCCAGCTCATTCCTGACAGGTTTTCCAGGGATCTCCATCGAGCCCCCCAGACCCCCCAAATCTCCAGCCCAGAGGTTCCCCAGCCCCAGGCTGGGCTCCCCTCAGCCCCCAGCCCCATCCAGGGTGGGCAGCCCTCGGCTCAGGGGTTCCCCAGTTTCCCATTTTCCTCAGAAATGTGAATTATCCCAGCACGGGGAGCAGGTGGGGGGTTCGGGGCTATGAGGGATGGGCTGGATAAGGGGGTGCAGGTGGGGGCTGCAACCCCAAAGCTCTCAGGCCTCCCATGAGGAGGGGGCAGACCCCAGGTTGGAAATTCCGGCCCTTTCTGCTCCCCAAATCCAAACCCAGGCAGCGTTCATCCCACCACTGCTGTTTTCTACCCCACAGTTGGTGTTTTCCATCCAACATTTTGTGTTTCCCACCCCATATTTGGTGTTTCCTATCCCACATTTGATGTTTCCCACCCCACAGTTGATGTTTCCCATCCCATATTTGCTGTTCCCAACACCACATTTTGGATTTCCCACCCTACATTTTGTGTTCCCCACCCCATATTTGGTGTTCCCCACCCCACAGTTGGTGTTCCCCACCCCACAGTTGGTGTTTCCCACCCCACAGTTGGTGTTCCCCACCCCATATTTGATGTTTCCCACCCCACAGTTGGTGTTCCCCACCCCATATTTGATGTTCCCCACCCCACAGTTGGTGTTTCCATCCAGGAGTGACCCCACCCGCCTTTGGGGTGCAGCCAACTCCCGCACGGACCCCTCCGAGGAGGGACAGCCCCAAACACCCCCAGGGCCGCTCGGGCTCCGCTCCCAGCGCGGCTCGGCTGGAGAGCAGCTCCTCTCCCAGGGAGCCAAACCCTCTCCAGGCGGGCTCCTGAATCCAGGGCTTTGTTCCCGAGGTCTATTCCCGCGCAGAGCCCCCAGCCCTGCATCCCCCCGCCCTTGGGGAAGATTTTTCCGTTCCTCGGTGCCGCCCCGGCGTTTAATGCGAGCCAGGTGCCCGCGGAGCCGGGAGCGGCCCCGCCCGGCCCGGCCCGGCCCTGCCCGGCCCGGGGCTGCTCCCAATCAATGCATAAAGGCCCGGTTGTGCTGCGGACGGGCCGGGGAATCGTCCCCGCCCCGCGTGGAGCTGCGGCGAAATCAAAAGGTTTAATTTATTTATTTATTTGCCCAGCTTTTCCACCTTGCCGCCAACCAGCGCCGCGGTTTTGCCGGGTTTTTGAGGGAAACCAGCTGGGATTTTCTTGCTAGTGAGTTGGATAACCCCGAGGTTCTCCCCCCACTCGCTCCTGCTACGCAAACAACCCAAAGGCACTCGGAATCACATTATTTTTCTTTTTTTTTCTTTTTTTTCTTTTTTTTTTTTCATTTTTTAATGTACAACAGTTATGCCTGAGTTACAGAAAGACACCTACAGGCAGCAGGTAGTTAAAGCAAAACCAGTTTCTCTTCCTACTAACTCTACTCCATATAGCTGAATAAATTATGGTGCGGTTCCGTATTTACACCCCCGGCGCGCGCCCACGGCCCGGAGCAGATGGCGATGAGGCAAACACAGAAGCGACGATCCCGCAGGAATCGGGGGACGGGGAGCGCCCCACAGCGCTGGGGGCCGGGGAGGGCGGGTTAGAAGCGTTAAATACACAAAGGAGCCGATCTGCCACAGCGGCGAGGCCGAGTCCGGCCGGGACGGGGCGGGACTGGGCTGGGGGGGACAAGGGAAACCCCTCGGGGTCACTGCTGTCCCCAGGGGTGGCAGGGGTCACCGGCAGGCCTGGGAGAGCTGTGGAGCTGGGAGAGCGTCCCTGGCTGTGGCCAACTCTGGATGTGTCCATCTGTGTCCATGGCCATCTCTAGCTGTGTCCACCTCTGCTGTGTCCATCTCTAGCTGTGTCCATCTCTGCTGTGTCCATCTCTGCCGTGTCCATCTCTAGCTGTGTCCACCTCTGCTGTGTCCATCTCTGCCATGTCCATCTCTGGCCGTGGCCATCTCTAGCTGTGTCCATCTCAGAGCTGTGGAGCTGGGAGAGCGTCCCTGGCTGTGGCCAACTCTGGATGCGTCCATCTGTGCTGTGTCCATCTCTGACACGTCCATCTCTGGCAGTGTCCATCTCTGGCCATGGCCATCTCTGATGTGTCCAGCTCTGGCTGTGTCCATCTCTGCCGTGTCCATCTCTGCTGTGTCCATCTCTGGCAATGTCCATCTCTGCTGTGGCCATCTCTGGCCATGTCCCTTGGTCACTGTTTCTCTGGATGAGGCGTTGGGCAATTTTTGGTCCCCCAGGGTCAGCAGCAGCTGAGGACCCACACGGTCACTGTTGGGTGGCCACAGGTGGCCACAGCCAGGTTCCCTCTGTCCAGCTGTCCAGTCCCATTGCCCATTGATGGCCGAAGGTGGCCACAGCCAGGTTCCCTCTGTCCAGCTCTCCAGGCTCTGTGTCCCATGGTGGCCACAGCCAGGTTCTTGCTGCCCAGCTCTCAAGGCTCAGCCCCCGTTGGTGGCCACAGGTGGCCACAGGTGGCCGCAGCCAGGTTCCCACTGTCCGACTGTCCACGCTCCGTCCTGTCCCAGCTCCAGGCCCTGCCCCCGCCGTGTCCCCTCCCCATCCCACCCCACCCCCCCGAGTTTGTCTCTCATCAGCAGAGCCGAGGTTGGCGATCCATGAAACAAAACTGAACTGACAGAACAAAACCGAAATATACTTTTGACTTTCATACATGAACAAAAGGAAGAAACAAAACAAAACAAGGTAAAAAAAAAAAAAAAAAAAAAAGCCCAAAATCAACCCCATCCCACCCCGGAGATTCTGGAATGTCTTTTGAAAACACACAATAGGCAAATTTCTACAGTTCATCCCCCCCATCCCCTTTTTTCTTTCTCTTTTTTTTTTTTTTTTTAAATTTTTCTCTTTTTTTTTTTTTCTTTTTAACTAGCACGGCACTCACTGTGGGGTCTTTTTTTTTTAGTGTATAAAAAAAAAGAGTCAACTTCCTATAAACATACAGCACATGACCAAATTTTCCAACTAAATGTACAAAGTGCGACCACGAGGGGAAGGTCAGAGAAGAGCTATTCTGTTCCTCTAGGAATTCTATTTACAGCAGTGCCTGGCTGCCCTTTCTGGGGAAGGGGATCGGCAGAGGTTCCTGCAGTGCTCCCTCTTTTTAATTCCGGGGTTTTTTGGGGGGTCCTGCCCTTGGGTGAGGCGGCCAGGCCCGGCTGTCCATTGGTGAGGAGGGGAGATAACAGAGGAGATAAGAGCAGGAGCGGCAGCCAAGCGATTCCGTGGAATGATGGAGCCTTTCCTTCCAGCTGAGCAGGCGGCGAGGGTCAGGAATTCCAGCGGCGAGGAGGAGGGATTGGCACGGGATGGAATTCCAGCGGCAGGAAGGTGCTCCCAGCTGGGCATCGTCAGCGTTCGGCCTCTGGAATATCCTCAGATATTAGGGAATCTCTCGTTGTAGCCGTTGCTGTGAGTGGTGCCAAGAGAAATTCCAGCAGGTTCTTCCCCACTGCACCGAGACACCGCGGGTCCCTTCGGGACATTCCAGCCAGGACGGGAATCCCACGGGTTTCCTTTGGAGCTCTGGAGCACAAACACCACAAACCAGCAGAGGCTTTGCTGCTCCCCGAGATCCCCGGAGCGGAGCCGGGAGAGGCCTCGGGATCACCCCACCAGTCCAGGGTGTGGGGGCTCCTCCGTCCCCTCCGGGAATTGTGTCCCTCTGGCCTTGCTGGTGCCCCGGGAGAGGAGGTGGGAATGGAATTGATTCCAAACTCTGCGATCCAGGGAATGTCTGGGCCCCGTGTGAGACACGAGGAGAATCGGGATTTCTGGAGCACCGAGCTGCTGGATTCAGGAGTCACCTGGATTCAGACCCTGCGTGAGAGAGATGCAGGGAAATCCCTCTGGGAATGTCGAGCCGGCTCTGCCGGAGCAGGGAAGCAAAGCTGGTGGGAGCCACGTGCGGCTGTGCTGGGAGGCCGCGGATCCAGGACAGGGGAACTGGTCCAGGAGGCTGCAGGGACAGCAGCCTGGTGGCTCCTGAGGGGTGGTACAGGGCCAGGCAGGGGCAGAGCCCAGGGAGGGGCTCCAGGTGCCAGGACAGGCTCAGCTGGATGGGGAAGGGTGGGAGAGGCGGGAGGGAGAACGAGGGAAGTGTCCTTCAGCAGCCTGGAGCAGCCACGGCGTCCCTCAGTGCACAACAGCAGAAATTGGCTGTGAAAGCAGAGATCTGGAGGGGTTTGGTCACAAATCCTGACAGCCTGCGGGGACACCAAACTCTGCCCATGGGGACACCAAACTCTGCCTGTGGGGACACTCAACTCTGCCTGTGGGGACACTGAGCTCTGCCTGTGGGGGACACAATTCTGCTTGTGAGGGACACCAAACTCTGCCCATTGCGGACACAGAACTCTGCCTGTGTGGGACACTGCCCACAGGACACTGAGCTCTGCCTGTGAGGGACACTGAGCTCTGTTTGTGGGGACATTGAGCTCTGCCTGTGAGGGACACAGAACTCTGCCCATGGGGGACACAGCTCCACCTGTGAGGGACACAACTCTGTCCATGGGGGACACCAAACTCTGTCCATGGGGGACACAGCTCTGCCAGTGGCCACCCCTCACAGCTCAGCTCCTGCCCCATCCCAGGGCAGTTTCCTCGCTCTCCCCAGGCCAAATCTCCCGAGCCAGCACGGGGAGTGAGGGGTGAGCTCTGGGAGTGCTCAGGAACCACCGAGGGTCCTCACCACAGCCAAAGGGGAAATGTTCACCCCCGCGAGGGCAGCACCTCAGCGGTGACCCGGGCAGGCTGGCTGGGCTGGTCCGAGGGGGGACAGGAGGTGACACCAGGGCAGGATGGGAGAAAAGTGGGGGGAAAAATCCAGGGAAAAGGATCTGGCTTAGAGTGGGGGAGAGAGAAAGAGAGAGAATCCAGCAGCAGAGGAGAGTGTGGGACTGGGCTGGATGGATGATGGATGGATGGATGGATGGATGATGGATGGAGGGATGGATGGATGGATGGATGATGGATGGAGGGATGGATGGATGGATGGATGGATGGATGGATGGATGGATGGATGGATGGATGGATGGATGGAGGGATGGATGGATGGAGGGATGGATGGATGGATGGATGGATGGATGGAGGGGTGGATGGAGGGAGGGATGGATGGATGGAGGGATGGATGGATGGAGGGATGGATGGATGGATGGATGGATGGATGGATGGATGGATGGATGGAGGGATGGATGGATGGATGGAGGGATGGATGGATGGAGGGATGGATGGATGGATGGATGGATGGAGGGATGGATGGATGGATGGATGATGGATGGATGGATGGATGGATGGATGGATGGATGGATGGATGGATGGAGGGATGGATGGATGGATGGAAGGGTGGATGGATGGGTGGATGGATGGATGGATGGATGGATGGATGGATGGATGGATGGATGGATGGATGATGGATGGATGGAGGGATGGATGGATGGAGGGATGGATGGATGGATGGATGGATGGAGGGGTGGATGGATGGATGATGGATGGATGGATGGATGGATGGATGGATGGATGGATGGATGGATGGAGGGATGGATGGATGGAGGGATGGAGGGATGGATGGGTGGATGGAGGGATGGATGGATGATGGATGAGGCAAAGCTTTCTCCCAGCAGTGAGCACAGGGCCTGCCTGGGGAAGGTGAATCCCTTCCCTGCAGTGTGCAGAGGGGCAGCTGGAGCCCCTTCCCACCCTGGCTGCTGCAGAAACCCCTCAGCTCCTCTGTCCTGGCTCCACCCCTGGGCAGGGGCAGCACCTCCAGGCCCAGCTCTGGTCCCTCCCTGCTGACTCCTGTGGCAGAACCCAGCTCTGCTCAGCGAGTTCCTGGCCCTGCCCTCTTGTCTTTGCTCCCGTGGCCAGCTCAGGGGCACCAGGGCCACCAGGAGCCCTGCCCCATGTTGCCAGGGTGTCCCCGGGGTGTCTCCAGGGTGTCCCCAGGGTGTCCCCAGGGTGTCCCCAAGGTGTCCCCAGGGTGTCCAGGTGTATTGACAGCTCCTCCTTGTGCCAGGCCAGCGCTGTCCCCGCTGCTGCCGCTCTGCTGCCGTGGCCTGCCGGTGACGATGGGGTCTGGGTTGGTCCCTCAGAGGAGCAGTGAGCGTGGCCTGTGCCCTTCGTCTCCGCTCCTCCTGCAGCCGTTCACATTTTCCAGAGGTCCAGGCTGGCTGGAATTCCATCCTGCCCCTGCTCAGCAGCCATCTGGCTCATCCAGCCCTGCTTTGGGAAGCCGCCGGTGAGAAGGGAGGGTAGGCTGGGTTGGGGAAACTTGCTGTCCCTTGAATAAATGTTTTTCTGCTTTCATTTGTCTTTGCTATTTGTTTGTTTGTTTGTTTTAAACAAGTTTTTATATTTGGTCCATAGGTCTTCTGTGGTCCCGATTTATATCACCCTTAATGCTCAGCTTGGTTATTCCTTCCTATACAACATTCACCAAATTTACAGCAATGGAAAGAACAGGAAACAAAATGAAACATTTCTTTTTTTTTTTTTTTTCCTTTGCAAAGGAAAAAAAAAAAAAAAAGGCAGCGCTCAATTTGGCTTTGACTATGCCAGCTACCTAGGGAATGGAAAGTCCTGGAATGTGGGGGAATGCCGTGGCCAGGGGGGTTGGAGGGAGGGCTGGGCCCGGGGTTGATAAATGCACCCAGCCCGTTGTCTCTGGCCACAGCAGGAGCCAGGCCCCGGAGGCCGGGCTTGCCTCTGGAATGCTCCGGATCCCGGGAGAGCTCCCCCCTCTTCCCCATCTCCTGGGCAGCTGGGGCAGAAGGAGCCAGGAAGGATCCCTGGGGCCGCTGGGTTCTCGGGGACTCTCAGTAGGCCTGGCCCGTCTCCACCGGCAGCAGCCCCAGCACGGCCGAGTGCTCGCCCAGCTTCATGCGGCGCTGCGTGGACAGGCTGACGTTCTTGGCCAGGTAATCCACGGCGGCTGCGGGGAAAAGGGGACAGTGAGGACACGGGGTAAAGGGGAAAAGGGACAGTGAGGACACGGGGGGAAAGGGACAGTGAGGACACGGGGGGAAAGGGGAAAAGGGACAGTGAGGACATGGGGGAAAGGGACAGTGAGGACACGGGGAAAAGGGACAGTGAGGACACAGGGGAAAAGGGACAGTGAGGACACGGGGGAAAAGGGGAAAAGGGACAGTGAGGACACGGGGGAAAGGGACAGTGAGGACACGGGGAAAAGGGACAGTGAGGACACAGGGGAAAAGGGACAGTGAGGACACGGGGGAAAAGGGGAAAAGGGACAGTGAGGACACGGGGGAAAGGGACAGTGAGGACACGGGGAAAAGGGACAGTGAGGACATGGTGAAAGGGACAGTGAGGACACGGTGAAAGGGACAGTGAGGACACGGTGAAAGGGATAGTGAGGACACGGGGGACCTGCAGCGACCAGGACTTTCAGCCCTGCAGGACAGCAGGGACAGCCCAGGGCTGTCACACACCCCAGGGACCTCCTACTCTCCCAGGAAGGGCTCAGAGCTGGGATGGAGCTGCCAGGACTAGGACAGGCCCTGCTGGGGCTCAGCACAGCCGGGGGAAGGGGAGGCCCTCAACTCTCTCTGTGCACACCCAAAAAGAGCTAAAATTCCCCCACGGAGAAAAGGGGGTTCTGAGGGAGCTGCCCGGAGCTGAGGGTTTGGGATAAACCCCCCAGGCTCCCACTCTCTGTGGTGCTGCTGGAAGTGACTCCAGAGATTTCGGTGGGAGCTCCCAGCTCGGATCTGCCTCGCCCACGGCTGTGAGCTCTGCCTGCCTCTCCTCATCCCACGGAAAAACCTCTTCCCTCGCCTCCACCTGGGCAGGGAGAGCAGCCCCAGCCCCGGAGGGGCCGCCAGCCCCCGGCTCCCCCGGTTGCCCCGGGGTGAGGGGACAGCGCTGCCACAGGCCGGTGACACCGCTCATTAGCCGGGCTTCACTCAGAGCCCCCCTCCCCGCCTCTAATGGCCCCAATTAGATTAATCAGGAGCTGGCAGGAGCTGCCCGATCGCTGCCAATGAGTAAACAAATCTCAGCCATCAACGCCCTGTCAGCGGCGGGCCCCAGAGGAGCCCCTTCCACGCACCAATCCTGATTAGACTTGGCAGATCCATTAGAATTCCCTTCACGCTCCCGCGTTCCATCATCGGCATCATTAACACGGCCCCTGCCTCCGGGAGCGGCGGATGCGCCGGGCCCGCTCCGCTCCGGCGGGGCTGGAGCGGCTCTGGAGGCGGGAGGGATCCCGGGATAACCCGGGATAACCCAGCGGGAGCTGCCCCAGGCTCGGGGATGCTGCAGCCTCCACCCTCCGCAGGGTTCCACCCCCAGCTCCCACCCAGAGCTCTCCCGCTCGGGCTCCTGATGTCCCAGGGAACCGCGGGGAGTGCGGCCCTGGGGGCTGCAGGGGAAGGGGATTCCACCCCGGGACCCTCCGGGGCTGTGGTGGGGGCTCTGCCCCTGGTGGTGCTGGGGGAAGGAGGGGGGCGAGCAGTGGGAGCCCACAAAATCCCGGAATCCTCTCGGGGGTTGGAAAAGCTCCCTAAGATCGAATCCAGCCCTTAAACCAGCCCATCCCCAAACCGTGTCTGAGCACTGGAACCATTTTTTGGGGACAGTTCCAGGGATGGGATCTGCCTGGGCAGCAGTGCCGGTGCCTGAGCCCCCTTCCCATGCAGGAATTTCCCCCAGTACCCAACTGAGCCTCCCTTGGTGCTGTTTGGGGCCGTTTCCTTCTGCCCCGTCTCTCGTTCCAACCTCCTGCCAGGCTGGGAATCCCATGGCAATCCCCTCCTCCACAAAAAACCCCAAATATTCCTGTCTGTGCCGCTGGGAAGAGTCCACGGGCACCAGGGGATGCCAGGCCAGAAATCAGGGATGGTGTTTGTTGGTTTAACGGGGCAGAAGCCAAAATAAACCCAGAAATTCACGGAAGGTGCTCTGGGTGTTGGTTTGTTTGTTTAAGTGAGAGGGAAAGCAAGGCCGGGTTTGTTTCTGTGAAACTGGGAATGAGGAGGGCTGGGAGGAGAGGGATTCTCTGCAGGCCAGCTCCAGAGGCCACCAAAGCCCCGGAGCTCTGACTCCCAACTCCTGTCCCCTGTCACACAGAGCCTGCCCCAATGCCACGACCCCCATTCGTACAATGCCATTTATATTAATTACATGGTGTATTATATGTATATATTATATATTGTATTGTGTATATATATGTATATTGTATATATATTCTATATTGTATTATCTTGTATATGTATTGTATATTATTGTATTGCATTGTATATTATATGTATTACATGTATTATATTACATTATCTGTAATCCAAATGATACTCTGCACTATGTAATTAATTCATTTTATCACCTAAAAACAGTTTTGGTGCTTTTGTGCCGCATCAGAGAGGGAAGGAACACCTGATCTGAACAAACGCCCTCGTGGTGGCCACCTCACACTGACGGGCATGAATATGAAGGGAAGTGAGGAACCCAAAAGGAGGAGGAATTGGAATTATCTACAACAGGCACCAGGAAAGGCAAGGAAAAAAAATGTTATTCCAAGGTCAACTGCACGTGAGGGGCTGCTCTCGCCAGCGCTAATTACCAAGGCAAACTGCAGAGAGCTCGTCACCAGCGGGGTGACAGAAACCGGGCTGGGGCGCCCAGGAAGCAGCACAAACCGGCTGGAGCACAAAATTCCTGCAGCAGAGAGAGACAAACCCTCCTTTCTGCTCCCCCCTCTCTCCCAAGCGCAGCTCGTCCCCCGTTTTATTTTTTACACACGTGGGTGTGACTAACGCCTCGCCCAAGGGAACCTTTATTGGAAATACATGGTATCGGAATTTGTTTAAGATTTTTATCAATAGCACGTGTGTCCAGCCCCGCATCCAGAAGCGAGGGGAAGGTCGAGGGGTCACAGATCAAACTCCCGACAAACAAAAAGAGGAGGGGCGGGGGGGCCGCTATTGATCCCGTCTGCCGCCACAGCCGGTTCTCATTGAGGCCGCCGCGTTAAGGACATTAAAGGGCCGTGGCGGGAGCGGGGCCGGAGCCGCGGCCGAGGGAGGAAAGGTCAGCGAGGACACGCTGCGGGCAGCGGGAGCGCGCCCGCAGGAAGAGGATGCACCTTTAACCCTCGCGGGGTCAGCGGCGCTCGGAGCGCTGCGGGAACGCGGCAGGTGAGAACGGCCCCGGCCACGGGGGCCGCGCCTGTCACCCTCTGCTGTGCCTGTCACCCTCTGCGGGCTGTGCCTGTCACCCCCCGGCCACGGGGGCAGCGCCTGTCACCCTCTGCTGTGCCTGTCACCCTCTGCTGTGCCTGTCACCCTCGGCGGGCTGTGCCTGTCACCCTCTGCGGGCTGTGCCTGTCACCCCCCGGCCACGGGGGCCATACCTGTCATCCCTTGAGGGGTCATGCCTGTCACCCCTTGAGGGGCCGTGCCTGTCACCCTGAGGAGCTGTATCCGTCACCCCCAGGCCACGGGGCCGTGCCTGTCACCCTGCGGGGCAGTGCCTGTCACCTGGCTAGAACAACACCCATGACCAGGCTGTCCTTGTCACTCCTAGTCAGGACATCACCCCCAGCTGGGCTGTCCCTGTCACCCAGTTGGGAGAACACCAGGGCCAGACTGTCCCTGTCCAAGGGACAGGTTCAGAATCCCGATCCCAGCTCCGGGGCAGGCTCAGGACCCCGATCCCAGCTCTGGGGGAGGCTCAGGACCCCGATCCCAGCTCTGGGGGAGGCTCAGGATCCCGATCCCAGCTCCAGGGCAGGCCCAGGATCCCGATCCCAGCTCCGGGGCAGGCTCAGGACCCCGATCCCAGCTCTGGGGGAGGCTCAGGACCCCGATCCCAGCTCTGGGGGAGGCTCAGGATCCCGATCCCAGCTCCAGGGCAGGCCCAGGATCCCGATCCCAGCTCCGGGGCAGGCCCAGGATCCCGATCCCAGCTCTCCCAGAGCCCCAGCCGAGCTGACGAACACATCCTGTAGGAAAAGCTCCCAGACCTGGCCTGTGGAGGGCAGGGCACGCAGGGACAGCATCGGCTCGGCTTTACAAATCCCAGATTTCCCCTGGCTGAGCAGGGTCAGTGAGTCTTGCTGTTGTTGGAGAGCTGGGGGAGGAGAAGGGGCTGGGAATCACCCTTCACTGACAGAAAGGTTTCAGCTAAAACACCTCACCGGGGCTTTCAGATTTGGCTGCCAGGGGAGGAACAATCCACGAGCAGATTCCCCTTTTACCTCCAGCTGAACAAACTTCCCTGGCTCTCCCTCCCAACAGACAGAATTTGGATTTATAAATGGGCCTGTCCAATCACCCAGCACCCCACATTCCCTCCCTGGCTCCCCGGGAAGGGGGAATTCCTCCCGCACTTACTCTGGCCGTACTGGCCGTACTGGTAGCCGGCCACGGGGTCCACGCTGTAGCTGGTGGTGCTGTAGGTGGGGGGACAGTAGGACTGCGAGGTTGGGAGGCTCTCCACGGACTTGATGGAGTCGCTGCGCTGGCTGCAGCTGGCCGAGATGGAGTTGGTGCTGTCCAGGCCGCCGTGGAGGGGAGAGATGGAGAAATCGGCCTGGGGCTGCGGCGGGACCCCGCTGGGGTTGCTCAGGATGCTCATCACCTGCAGAGACACCGAGGCACCGTCAGGGCCCGGGCAGGGGGAAAAGGGCCGGAAAAGGGCCACAGGGATGCGTTGGGATGGGCAGGGTCAAAGGGGGGCTGGCAGGGTGGGAGAGCCAAGATCTGCTCCCACCAAACCCCACTGGCAGCCCTGGGGGTCCCCTGGAGCCCTGAGCAGGGACAAGGGAGCAGCTCCTCCTCAGCCCGCTCGGGGCTGGGGGAATTTTTACTGCCTTGCACAGGAGCCATGGAAAACCAGGAGGAAAATCCCGATTTTCCCAAAGGGACGGTGAGGACAGCCCCGTTCCTGGGAAGTCAGATTGGAAAAGGTCCCCAAGCGAAGCAGATCAAACCCTCGCTGGCTTTGATGCAGCTTCAGGGGCTGAAATGCCCGAGTTCTCTTTGCCCCCAAATGTTAAAGGGTAACAGGTCCTGGGTCCTGCTCGTTTCAGCGCTCGGGTGGAAAATGTAATTTAATTTGCACACAAAAAATCTTCCTGCTTTGAGACCTGAACCAGATGAACTAATTGGGTTTTTGTTGGTGTTTTTCTTTTTCCCTTTTTCTGGCAGCAAAACATGCCAGATTTGTTCCCGGGGCTGAGCTGGGGGTGAGGCTCTGCCCTTCACACAGGGACCTCGGTCCCGCCAGGGATCAGCAGAATTTCCCCGGGGTAATTCCGAGTTCAGGGTGCAAAGGGTTCGCAGGGGAAGGGCCGAGAGGAGGCCGGGGGTCCCTGAAGCCTCTCGGTAGCGTCGGGGGGAGAGGGGACAGGGGACGGTCACCTCGGGGGGCCCGGCCGGCGCTCAGATGCCGAGCGGCTCCAAACCTCCGAATTTAGCATAACCTTATTGACATCAATTAAAGTGGCAAATTGGAAATATTTGGAGCCTGGCAAGTGGTAAAATGAGCCCTTTATCCGCCAGCAGCGGCCTGGTGAGCTTTTGTGCCGGGGCTGCATTCTCGGGAAGGACACCGGGGGGGTTTTATGGGGCCGAGGATCCCCTTCCTGCTCACCCCGACACCTTCCCGGCCCCTCCTGCCCGCCCCAGCGGGCCCCGGGGTGAATGCCCAGCCACGAGTTGGCCTCCGCTTTCTAAAGCATCTCCTCCTCCCCCCGGAAGGGCTCGGCAGTGCCGCAAAGACGCTTTGCCTTGATGGAAAATCCTCTCCCGCCTCAGCTCCGGGAGGAGAATTTGTCCGGGAGGGGAATTCGGGGGCGGGGGGTGGCCAGACCCCCGCTGGAGGGGGAGGGGGTTGGTTAAATTCCTGGAAAATCCATCTAACCCCGAGCGCGGGGCTGGTCTAGGATGTGGGGCTGGGGCACGGGGGTGAGGTTTGAGAGAGGGGAGGGCTCATTCCCCCCTAGTCCTGCTCATTCTCCCCATCCCTGGCTCATCCCTCTCAGCCTGGGCTCATTCCCCCCATCTTGGGCTTGTTCACCCCCAGCCCTGTCTCGTTCCCCCTCCATGCCAGGCTCCTTCCCCCCATCCCAGGCTCACTGACCCCTCCTCCTCCAGGCTTTCCACCCTGCACCGAGCCCAGACTTCTCTGCTGCTCCCCAAAAGTTAAACCGGGCCCAGCAGTCTCCACACCCAGCTTAGCCAGGGCCTCAGAAGGCTCCCGGGCACAGCTTGTGGCAGGGATTAAGCCCTGAGGAGCCTCGATGAAAATGTTCAGCCCTAAAAACGTGCCCGTGGAGGGGCCCAAGGACTGGGGATGAAGAGAGGAAAGGGCAGTTAATGCTCAGGAGAGTGGATTAATCCAGGACCGGGGTGCTGGGCTGTCCTGGGGGTGTAACAGGGACCCCTCCAGGCTCTGCAGGAGCGGGGCAGTCACAGCAGGGCAGCCTGGAGGGGCTCTTCAGCTGCAGGGTTATGTGTGGGCTCCCCCTGAAGCAGGGTCACAGACCCCGACGTGGCTCAGCCCGGACCCGCTGGGTTCAGGGAGAGCTCCAGGCTGAAGCATCCCCTGGGCTGCAGGGCTGGATCTGTGTCCTGAGGGACACCCAGGACCCTCCCACGCAGCCCCCAGACACGGCTGAGTGAATTCACAGGCAGAACCGGGTGTTTAAAAATAAACACCCGCGGGAAAGGCGGACAGTGAGTTATCCCTGGAAGCTCTGCCCTTTCTCCCCGCTGCTCCTGAGCTGTCCAGGCCTGGCAGTGCTGCCTGGCTGGGGATGTGAGCCTGCCCAGCCAAGCCCTGCAGGTGCAGGGAGGACTGGAAGGGTGACTGGAATCACTCAGGGAGCAGCGGGGTCTGTGCTGCTCTCCCTCCCGGCCCCGCAGTGCCTCAGCTGCTTTTTATTACCCCGAGAAAAGAAACGGCTCCCCAAGCCAGCGAGAGCCACATTAACACTTCCTTTCAGAGGAAAAAAGGGGGATGTAAAGCAAGGCTGGCAAATGAAATGCAGATTCACACTCCAAACTCAGGGAGCGGGGCAGATGCTCCCACAGATCCTGCTGAAAAGAGGAGTTGGCTTTAATCAGTGGGAGTCAGGAGCGGGTCCTGATCTCAGCTCTGCCCCTGGAGTCACTCCAGGCCAGCCCAGCTCCACCAGCCCCAGTCCTGGGGGCTCCCAGTGCCTGCTGCCCCCCTGGAATCCCTGCAGGGACCCTGGCCCAGCCCGAGGCCTCCCCCCGGGAAGGACGGGCTGAATTTCCCGCTGGAATTCCACGGGGGAACACCAGGACAGTGGGATTCCCTCCCAGCCCTGCCAGGGTGGGGAACGGCTGAGTGGCCGGGCAGAGGCTGGGGATCCATCCCAGATGGGTGTTCCCATGGATTTGGGGCGGCCGGGGGACCCTGACAGCTCAGCTGAGCCCCAAAACTCTCTGGTAACTCTCCAAGAATGCTGACCACGGGAAGCCCCTGCCCTTCCCGGACAGGCTGAGGGGTGTTTGGGGCCGGGAGCCCCTGCCCTTCCCAGACAGGCTGAGGGATATTTGGGGCAGAGAAACTCTTGCCCTTTCCAGCCTGGCTGGGAAGGATTTGGGGCCAGGAGCCCCTGCCCTTCCCGGACAGGCTGAGGGACATTTGAGGCCGAGCTCCCTGAGCTGTGCTCAAGTCCAGCTGAGGGCAGATTCCGCTTTCCCCACCCCAGGACACGAAGGTGTTTGGAACCATGAGACAGAACAGGAGATCCCTGTTCCCTCCTCTCCACCCAGCACGGAAAACCCTGCAGAGCCCTCCCGGGCCGGCGTTCCCTGACTTCTTCTCCCAGCTGGAGAAACTCATTTTCCAGGCCACTTTTGAACTCTGGATCCCCTCCTCAAGAATGCAAAGCCCTTCTCCCTTTCCTTTCTGACCTTGCCGGCTTCTAATTTATTACTTCTTGGTGCATTATCATCACTAACTAAAAATCGATAGGCGCTGCACATCTGCGCGGGTTTATCGGCAGGGGGATCTGCTGGCTGTCCGTCAGCCGGACTGACAGCCGGACTGACAGCCGGACTGACAGCCGGACTGACAGCCGGACTGACAGCCGGACTGACAGCCGCCCCTTTCCCTCCCTCATCGCTGCCCTCTCCCTTTTCCCCTGGCCCAAACCCGTCCCGAGGGCTCGCACTCGGCGCCGGGAGCCTTCAGCCTCATCCTCTGCCTTTCCCGGGGTCACCTGTGCGGTGGGGACGGGCGGGGACAGGTCCCGGGGTGTCGGGGAGCCCGAGGTTGGAGCACAAAGACCCTCCTGGATGAAAGCAGCAGCTCCCCCGCACCTCCCGCTGCTGCCTCCCTCCCTCCCCACCCTCCTCGGCGGCTCCCCCCGCTCCCCCCGGGACGTTTCATCGCTCTCTCTCTCTCTCCCCTACTTTAAAAGGAGGGGAGTTAAAAAAATGTAATTAATTCCCTCCATTTCTGAGCTGGCCCTCAGGGCCTCCGGCCGTGGAAGCTGCAGCGGGGGAAATGTGCACCCTTTATGATAAAGGGAGGCGGCTTTGGGGAGGGGAGAGCGATTAGGACCGGCCAGCCGGGCAATCACCGCCCGGGCTCGGGCGGGGCGGCGGGGGACACGGGGACAGACAGACAGGGACAGAGACAGGGACAGACCGGGGAGGGCAGCACCCGAGGGTCGGGACAGACAGACAGGGACAGACCGGGGAGGACAGCACCCGAGGGTCGGGACAGACAGACAGGGACAGACCGGGGAGGGCAGCACCCGAGGGACGGGGACAGACAGACAGGGACAGGCCGGGGAGGGCAGCACCCGAGGGACGGGGACAGACAGACAGGGACAGACAGACAGGGACACCGGGAGGGCAGCACCCAAAGGTGGCCGGGCCTTGCCCTGGCAGAGCTCCTGGGTGGCTCCCAAGAACCATGGGGCATCCCCAGAGTGACCACAGCTCCTTCCCTCAGGACATCCTCAGAGTGACCACAGCTCCTTCCCTTGGGACATCCTTGGAGTGTCCGAGGCTCCCCAGGATCCCTGGGTCCTCTGGATCGCCTGGGCACAGCCAGGGACACCCAGGGACATACCTGGGGACACCCAGGGACACCCAGGGACATGCCCAGGGCACCCAGGGAAAGGGCTCCTGGCAGAGCCATTCCTGTGGCTGTGGCGCTGCTTTCTCAGGAATGCAGAGCAATCCTCCCCATCTGGGAAAAAGCTGGGAATGGGATCAGCTGGACCCTTTGGTGCCAGGCAAGAAGGAATGGGCAGGAATCCTCCCTGTCCAGAAAAAAGGCCGGGAACGGGATCAGTTGGACTTTTTGGTGCCACACCAAGCAAGAAGCTCCTGGAAATTCTCTGCCTGGGTTTGAGCCTCTGGGGTGTTCCCACTTCACTTTCCCGGGCATGGAAAATCTGCCTGTTGGGAAGGAGATTCCTGGGAAGGAAATCTCCAGGATTTCTGGAGGACAAAGCTCTCCCAGCTCTGTCCCTGCCACCCCTGTGTACTCTAGCTGCTCTCCAGATCGTGCCCTGCCCTCCCAGACGGTTTCTGGGGGGACCCAGCTCCACCTTTCCCATCTTTCTCTCTTCCCCTGCTCTGTTCACCTGCTCCTGGCAGAAGGAAAAACCCTTCCCCACATTAATGCTTTTTGATCTCCGTGGATTCATTTCCACTTGGCGGGAAGAGGAAGAGTCGATTATTCCATACATACATTAAGTGGGAACAAAATGAAGAGGTGACTGTAGGACGGCTGAAAGCCGAAGAAAGAGTTAGGAGGAGATAAATACACTTTCCCCAAAGATCTCCACTTGAAAGGAGGATAAATATATGCAAATATGCCCCTAGGTAGGACTAAATGGCTTGTGTAGCAATCACTAACACTGCACTCACAAAACCGAGCAATTAATTTTGAATATTTTCTAAATCACCGCAGCCAGCTGAGCTGATCCCAGCGTTCCAAACCGAGCACCCGTTAAATTCCCTGTGCAGATCCGGAGGGTGCTCCACGCTCCCTGCACTGGGAAACCTCCGGTCCCGCAGCTCCTGGCACCCCGGGGCGCTCCCGGCCGGGGTTTGGAGCAAACCGGAGCTCTGTGGGGGGGTTTGGTGGGCAGGGGGTGCTCCTGAGGGTCCTGGGGGGATTCCCAAACCCGCTTCCCTCCGGGGTGACCTCGAGCACAGCCCCGGCTCTCTCAGGTGAGACCCAGGCCGGGACTGGAACCTCTGCTCGGATTTTGGGGCGATTCAAGGCTGACAGACCCAGGGTGGCTCCCCAGCCTCGCCTGGGTGTTTATCCCCCCTGCAGGAGCCGAGGGGAGCAGTGGAGGAGCCCCCACAACCCCACAGCTCCTCCTGACACTGCTGGGGAGCTGCAGAATCCCAATTCCCTACCCCAAACCTCCACTGGAAAATGCGTGGAGAGCTGAGAACGGGACACGACGAGACCGAGGAGGGAACGCCCGAGTCCTGCACTCCATGGGTCCCCTGGGACAGCAGAGCCCTCCAGAGCAGCCCCAAACAGCAAACACCAAACACCGAACAACACACCCAGGAATGCCACATCCCCTGGGACACCAGAGCCCTCCAGAGGAGCCCCAAAGTGGCAAACAACCAACCCCAACCCAGGAACGCCACATCCCCTGGGACACCTGAGCCCTCCAGAGGAGCCCCAAAGAGTAAACAACCAACCCGGGAACGCCACAGCCCCTGGGACACCAGAGCCTCCAGAGCATTCCCAAACACCAAACAACAACCCAGGAAATCCACACCCCCTGGGACAGCAGAGCCCTCCAGAGGAGCCCCAAAAACCAAACACCAAACACCAAACACTGAACAACCAACCTGGGAACACCACAGCCCCAGGGACACCTGAGCCCTCCAGAGCATCCCCAAAGAGCAGACAACCAACCCAGGAATTCCACATCCCCTGGGACAGCAGAGCCCTCCAGAGAGGCCCCAAACACCAAACAACAACCCGGGAATGCCACTGGCACTTTCCCGCAGCTCCCAACACCCGTGGGACGCTCCGGCACGGCGCGGAAGGGGCCTGGGACGCGGCGTGGACATGGAGATGAGCCCCTAAGATGGCCCTGCTCCGCTGGATGGATGGGAAGCCACCACACACCGACGATGGAGAGGGCTCGGGGAGGTGGGATGGAGCCGGGGATGCGATGGAGCCACGGGGGCTGCGCCGGAGAGGAGGAGGAGGAGGAGGAGCGGGGAGGAGGCGGTGGGAGTTGTTACCTGATTGTTCAGGGCTATGGTGAGGTTCCAGCGGGAGCACTGCATCTTGTTTTGGGCACCCTGCCTCTGTAGGGATGCACAAATCACAGACAAGGTCTGAGGAGAAGGCTCTAAGCTACGTGGAAAGAGCGGGAAGGTCTCGGCTGCGGGGGAGGAGGAACGGCCTCTGGGGAGGAGCAGTGGGAACCCCACGGGGGAGTAGGGAGCACTGCGGGGCCAAACGGGCACTGAGGGCTCTGAGAAATCCCACGGGAGAGGCGGGACTGGGAGGGGAAGAGCGGGAATTGCGTTCAAAGCTGCTTGGTCTGGGAACACAAGCCACAGTCCCTGGCACTGGGACACCAAACTCGGCTTTGGAACACCAAACCTTGCTCTGGGACACCAAACTCTGCCCTGGGACACCAAACCCTGCACTGGGACACCAAACTCGGCTTTGGGACACCAAACCCTGCTCTGGGACACCAAACTCGGGTTTGGGACACCAAACTCTGCACTAGGACACCAAACTTGGCTTTGGGACACCAAACCCTGCTCTGGGACACCAAACTCAGGTTTGGGACACCAGATTCTGCTCTGGGACTCCAAACCCTGCACTGGGACACCAAAGACACCAAACTTGGCTTTGAGACACCAAACTCTGCTTGGAAACACGAGCCATGGTCCCTGGCTTTGGGACAGCAAACTCAGCTTGGGACACCAAACTCTGTTCCACAATACCAGCCATGGTCCCTGGCACTGGGACAGCAAACTCTGCTCCAAAACATGAGCCAGTGTCCCCAGCTTTGGGATACCGAACCCTGCTCTGAGACACCAAACTCTGTTTTGGGACACCAATCTCTGGTCCGAAACACGAGTCATGGCCCCAGGCTTTGGGACATCAAACTGCTTGGAAACACGAGCCACAGTCTCTGGTTTGGGACACCAAACTCTTCTCTGGGACACCAAACTCTGCTCCAAAACATGAGCCATTGTCCCCGTCTTTGTGACACCAAACTGCTCCAAAACATGAGCCATGGTCCCTGGCTTTGTGACACCAATCTGTGCTCTGAAACGAGCCATAGTCCTTGGCTTGGGACAGCAAATTCTGCTTTGGGACACCAAACTCTGCTCTGGGACACCAATCTCTGCTCTGCAATACGAGCCATGGTCCCTGGCACTGGGACACCAAACTCTGCTCCAAAACACGAGCCATCGTCTCCAGTTTTGGGGCACCAACTGCTCACAAACACAAACCGCAGTCCCTGGCACTGCGATTCCGAACTCTGCTGTGCCCCGGAGAAAAGCAGGAAGCAAAGGCTTGGTGAGGCTGGAGCACCAGGGAGGAAACTCAGAGATTTTCCATGGGGTGGGGGCTGGGGGAGGCCAGGGGGGTCCCAGGTTAAGGACATCGATCTCTCCGACCAGGAAACACCGGGAGAGAGGAGCTCCTCCCTGCCAGAACCGGGAGAGGCCGGAGCCAAGAGGAGAACGAGCGCCTCAACAGCCCAAACCCTCACAGGGCTCCGATTTCAGGGGGTTCCTGGGCAGCTCCCCTCAGGGAAGGGGAGGTTTGTGCTCCACCACCCACCAGTGCCGTGGTTTGTCCCTGATCAGCGTTCTCCCTGATTTCACTGGGATTCTGAGACATTTTACAGGGGAAAACCAGGAACAGGCCCGGCCCTCCCCGCTGTGCTGCTCAGCAAACGGAGCCGCCCCGGCCCCCTGAGTTTTGAGCCACCACAAGCAAACCCTCCTGGTGCTGCCTCCATTCTCCACGTGTTGAATCCTACGTTTGTCTGTGGATATTTTGGAAGGGAGGGTCTTGGTGGGAAAATCCCCCCGGTGGAGCAGGAAGCGTCTCTGGGACACTTCACCCCAAGTATCTGGGGCAGGAACACGAGTCCTGGCTCGTGGGGTGCTGGGGCAAAAGTCACTGGGGAGAGAAAGCAGGGAGGCAGCACCATGGGAATCTGGAATTCCCAAACACTTCCAGAGCAGTGGAAGGACTCGGGGTAGATTTGGGGTTGGAAATGGGTCGGGCTTGTGGCTTTTGTTCTGCGTTTTTGAGTTTTTGGGTAAACTCAGACCTGCTGGGGGCAGGTGGGGGAGGAGGAGCTTTGGTGAGGGACACAAAACACTGTGAAAGGAACAAACACACCCCAAGGCTCCCCATAAACCAGCCCTACACCTGTGGCCGTGCTGTCAGAGCAGCACTGAGGGCTCTCAGCTGCTTTAGGAGCTTCTCTCATTCCTCTGACAAAACCAGACCCAAATCCACGGCAAGGTCTCCTTCGCACTTCCCTCCTTGTCCCTGCTCTCACTCCCATTCCCGCCCCTGCTGATGGGGCCCGGTGCTTCCAAAGGAGATTTCCTGGGATGCTCTGAGCCTGCTCCAGGCCCCGCCGTGCCCGCTTTTCCTGGGGGAGCCTCTGTCGGTGCGAAAGGAGCTGCACCTCAAAGAATTCCCCGGGGAATGCAGCGCCTGGACCCGGATGAGGCTGCTCTGAGTCCTGACAGCCCCGGCCCTGCAGCAGCCCCAAGTGCTGAGGGCGATGCCTTGGGGGTTTAACTTTTCTATTTTTCACATATTTGTGCTCCTGCAGTTGTTTAGTGCCCAGCTCCAAACCCCACACACGGTGCAGCCGCTGCTCTCCCGTTGGGGCAGACACAGCAATTCCTCTCCGGGCCTGGCAGTCAAGGACACCTCCCTGCCTCAGGCCCCAGAGATGGAAACAAAAGGGAGGTGGGGACAGCAAACTTGGGGTGAATGACTTCATTAGCTGGAGCTGTAATTGGAGGATTAACCCCTGATATGCAAATGGACCAAACTTATCAAAGTGTGAACACCTGTGGTCCATTTTTGGGTGCAGCCCCTGGGGGTTTTGTGTGCCCCAAATGTACCTGAGGCTCTTGAGTAAATATAAGCGCTCTTTATTCCCTTAATTCTGTCTGCTCTCTGTTTTTAGGGAGCCCCAAAAAGGCATCAACAGCCCCAGCCCTGCCCCGGGCTCCTCTCTGCCTCCCCCGCTCGCTGTGATCAATGGAAGGCTGTAATCAGTTAAACCCGGCTTAAGCGCGGTGTAAGAGACACCGGCCCAGCCCGGCCGGGAGAGGTCACGGAGATGAAATCGCGCCGAGGAGCGCAGCAAGTGCAGCCCCGGCCGAGCACCGAGCGCGGAGCCACCGAGCTGCCCAAAGAAAGGAAAATCAGTGGTGCTGAGCTCACTCTTCCTTCTCTTTCCCGATCCCCGGCGTTTTTTCAGGAGAGGGTTTCTGTTCCCAGCCCGCTCCAAGGACTGAGCAGGATCCCGGGAGATTCTGGCAGCGCCTCGGCTCCCGTTGGGATTTCTGAGGCTGCCACGGGAGGGGGAATTTTTAAAGCCGGGGCCTCTTTTTCCTTCACCCGAAGGAGAATCGCAGCTCCCGGATCCAGGGAAATGCCTTTCCCAGCCCTGCCCGTGCTCTCCCTCTGCTGCTGGGGAGCAGTGCGGGGTTCCGGGAGCTGCTGACCCTCCAAACCTTCAGGGAAAACCGGGAATCGGGGATGAAGGAGCTGCATCCGTCACGGAGCGGAGTCTGGTGGGTGCAGTGGGGAAAAGCAGGATCCTTGCTGAATCCAGGATAAAGGAGCACCGGCCCTGGAGCTCGGATGTTGCTGCTCAAACACCACTCGGCTCCGCGGCCAGGCTTTTCCCTTCCCTCCAGAAAGGGCCATTCCCAGGGGTGATCCAGGGAAAAGGAGCCCTTTGTGTTCCCTGTTTGCCACAGCCTCACTCTGCTCCCACCGGGCCAGACCCCAGCAGCCCCAATTCCCAATTCCCAATTTGCGCTTCCCAAAGAGGAGCCTGCGGACACCCGGGGAGCCCAGGGGAGCTCTGGGCAGGGCGGGCACTGCCCGAGGACATTTTTGGAATCCCAGAGCTCATTCCTGACCCAGGGGAGCCAAGGGGAGCTCTGGGCAGGACGGGCACTGCCCGAGGACATTTCTGGAATCCCAGAGCTCATTCCTGATCCTGGGGAGCCCAGGGGAGCTCTGGGCACTGCCCGAAGCCGTTTCTGCAATCCCAGAGCTCATTCCTGCCCCTCAGACAGGAGAAATCCTTCAGGATCCACTGCCCCGACCCCAAATTCCACCTGGCCCTAACCCCAAACTCCGAACACAAGGCGGGGTTTGGGTCCAAGCAGCCCCGTCTGCCCCACCAGGAGCTGCGGATGGAGGGAATAAAACCCGACGGGATGGATTGAAAACGGCGCGGGCAACACAAAGAACAGAACCAAATCCTTCCCCCACAGCCTGAAGAGAGCCCGGGGGAGCGGGGTTCGGATCTGATCCTCCCCGGGTGCTCCAGCTCCCCAAAAGCCGCTCGGGTGGAGCTCTCCTGCCGAGCTCGAGGTGCTGACTCAAGCAGGGGATGGGATTTATCCCTCTCCGGGTGTCCGGGCCCTGCCGTACCTGCTCAAATCCCTCTGAACTCCCGGTGATTTTTGATCTGTGTGCTCATGGCAGACGGGGGAGGCCTTGGAACGAGGGAGGGGAGCAGAAGCTCCTGGGTCAGCGCCTCACTCGCTGCCCTTCCCGCTCCTTTGCAGGCACAATTCGAGGTTTTGGCCGCCCCTGGAGGTGCTCCAAAATAAAGAATCTTTGAGAATGACAAAGCAAAGCCGCCACGAAGCGATCTGGATGGTCAGAGCAGCAAAACGCCTCTTTTTAAAAACCTTTTTTTTTCCTCACGGACGCCATGGATGGCCTCGAATGAGGCGATTTGTTTTGAGGCAAGAAGATCCCCTGATGGAGGGCGGCTGGCTGCTGGCAGAGCCTCGCCTGTGCCAGGGCGCTGCCTCACTGAAATCCAACCCTTTTTTTCCAAGGAAAACAGCCCTGCATCCACCGTGCAAACCCGCGGCGCGTCCCTCGCCCTCCCGCGCAAACTTCACTCCTTAACCCCACAACCCCCGGCCCAGCCACGAGATTTTTATGGGAAAATCTTGATCCTAAATCTGCAAAAAAGGAGCAAATCCTCGCTCTGCATCCATCCAAGGGCAGGAGCTCGGCTGCCGCTCCCTCGGCGGCTGGAGCGGGGTTTTGGATGCACCTCCCGCCGCAGAAGTTTAAAAAAGTGCACAAGGCTCTGCTGATCCCGAGATAAACTCCGGAAAAGGGATTAGAACTACTTAGCGGAGGAGAGGGAAGACTCAGGAAGGGCTGATCATTTTAAAGATATGACTATTTAAAGATAATGATTGCATAAATTTAATTAATGCATTTTCATGCCGCAAATGGCCGTTTTGTAATTAATGTATCTGGCCTCGCTAAGCACGGGAGATCACATCTCCCGCCCCCTCCCCTCGCGAGCCCCCCTCCGCCTCCCGTTTAATGAAAGACAGAGAGCAGATGACAGAAACAATTTGTCAGCCCGCGCGGGTGTCAGATGCCTAATTGGTTGCGCCGAGTTAGCGGGAAGCGAAGGGGGAGAGGGTCGGGGCTGGGGGGGCTCTTCCCTCTTCCCGCCGAGCTCCGGGCCGGGTGTCCGCGCCGGGGGCGGGGGGGCCGGGGGCGAAAGTGTTCGGTGTTAATTGATGGCGATTAGGACACAGATTGGCTGTGGCAGGCGCGGGGCAGTGACAAGCGGGGGACACCCGCGCACAGCTGGCACATGTCACCGCTGCGGGCTGCGGGGACACGGCCCGCGGGCCTGGCGCGGCTGCTCGGCCCCATCCCGATACCAGCCTGATACCATCTTGATCCTATCCCAACTCCATCCTGATCCTATCCCGATTCCATCCCGATCCCATCCTGATACCATCCTGATCCTATCCCGATTCCAGCCTGATCCCATCCCGGTCCCATCCTGATCCTATCCTGATCCCATCCTGATCCCATCCTGATCCCATCCTGATCCCATCCCGATCCCATCCTGATCCCATCCCGATCCCATCCTGATCCCATCCCGATGCCATCCTGATCCTATCCCAATTCCATCCTGATCCTATCCCGGTTCCATCCTGATCCCATCCTGATCCCATTCTGATCCCATCCTGATCCCATCCCGATTCCATCCTGATCCCATTCTGATCCCATCCTGATCCTATCCTGATCCCATCCTGATCCTATCCTGATCCCATCCTGATCCCATCCTGATCCCATCCTGATCCCATCCTGATCCTATCCTGATCCCATCCTGATCCCATCCTGATCCCTTCCTGATCCCATCCTGATCCCATCCTGATCCCATCCCGATCCCGTCCCGATTCCATCCTAATTCTACCTGGATCCCATCTCGATCCCATCCTGATCCCATCCCAATCCCATCCCAATCCCATCCCACTCTAGCTCTGATTCCATCCCAGTCCCATCTCGATCTCATCCTGATCCCATCCCAGTCGCATCCTGCTCCCATCCCACTCCCATCTCTATCCCAATCCCATCTCAATCCCGATCCCATCCCGTTCCCACCCTGCTCCGGCTCTGATCCCAGCTCTGATCCCAGCTCTGCTCCCAGCCCTGCTCCCACCCTCCGGCTCAGCAGGAACCGGGACCTTGGCACGGGCTTTGGGGTTCTGGGGAAGAGCTGAACCCCCAAAACCAGAGCCCAGCCCGGGTTTTACCTGCCCTGAGCCTGCCAGGGAAAATCTCCGTCCCTGCCTCACTACGAGCCAGTCTTAAACCTGAGATTAAGGCAGCTCGGAGCTCATGTACGGACCAGCTGCTGCCGGCGCTTTGTGGGTGCCTTTGCACAAAGTTTGGGATTCCGGGGAAGAGCTGAACCGCAAAAACCAGAGCCCAGCTCGGGTTTTACCTGCCCTGAGCCCTGCCTGACTTTGCACCTGAGAGATCCCGGGAAAATCTCCGTGTCCCGCCTGCTCCCTGGCTACGAGCCTGTCTTAAACCCGAGATTAAGGCAGCTTGGAGTTAATGTATGGACCAGCTGCTGCCGGGGCTTTGTGGGTGCCCGCGGGTCAGCAGCAGTAAAGCCCCGCCTGATTAATTCTGCCCTGGTCATTATGCAGAGGAGAAAATCCTCCTGTCCACACAAAAATCCGGGAATCCGGAGCTTCTGGACAAAGCACGCACGGTCCAAAGTCCCGCCAGGAGCGAGAATCAGCCTCATTTCTGGAATGTTCTGCCCTTTTCTGAGGGCTCTGCACTGATTCAAGCGTTCCTCACCAGTGGTAGGTGCAGCAGGGCTCAGCTCACCCCTTCCCCCTGGAAAAACCGACCAAGAAGGACAAAACTCGAGCCTGAGAAAGGCCCAAACTCGAGCCCAACAGAAGGTAAAACTCAAGACCAATAAAAGATAAAACTCGAGCCCAGGAAAGGCCAAAACTTGAGACCAATAAAAGCTGAAACTCAAGCCAAAGGAAGGCCAAGACTTGAGCCCAAGAAAGGCTAAAACTCAAGCCCAAAAAAAGCTAAAACTCGAGTCTAAAAAAATGTAAAACTGGAGCCCAAGGCCTGCCAAAACTCAAGCCAAATAAAAACTAAAACCTGAGCCCAAGAGAGGCTGAAATGCAAGCCCAAGAAAAGCCTAAACTTGAGCCCAGTAAAGGCCGAAACTCAAGCCCAGGAAAAGTCAAAGCTTGAACCCTAAAAAGCTAAAACTTGAGACCAGGAAAGCCCATAACTCAAGCCCAAGGAAGGCCAAGACTTGAGCCCAAGAAAGGCCAAAACTCAAGCCCAAAAAAGGTAAAGCTCAAGCCCAAGAAAAGCCAAATCTCGAGCTGCTGCTGGAATTTCTCGAGGAGCAGGGATTTGAGCATCCCAAATGCTGACGGGCTCGTTCCAGCCAATCTTGGGCTAAGTCCAGCCCGGCAATGAGAACTTCAGACCACGGCGTGGTTCGGGGTCTCTCCAGGGCCATCCCTGGGAGATGTGAGGGAGTTCAGTAAGGTTTGATAAGGTTTGATAAGGTTTGATAAGGCTTGATAAGGTTTTGAGTGCCACGCACAGGGATGGGGTGGGGAGGGGGAGCTGAGAGCAGAGAATGTGGCATTTCCACGCTGGGCCCCGATTTAAACCCACAGCCACAAACAGGGAAGGTCCCGCTTTAAATCCCGGCTCCTCCTGGAAGAGGCTGGCCAGGGGTCAGCAGTGAGGGATGGAGGCTGTGGGAAGGAGAAATATTTTCCTCTAGAGGGAGAAACACCTTTCCCTTGGCACCCACGGAAACGGGAGAGAGTGAGGATTCCATGTTGCAGCCGTGAGGCCTGAGAGGCCTCTCTGGCTTTCAGTTTTCTAAGATAAAGAAATGCCCGGTCATGGTGACTGGGCCAAGTAACCCCTCCTGCCCTCAGACCCTCTCCCATCTCCCTGTAGGACAATCTGTCACTTTTACCCGACTCACACCTTTGGGCCATTTCTCAAAACTTTGGTACCCTGTACAAACCCCACTTCTGCCCAGCTCAGCAGAAGAGCTGTCCCTGAACCCCTTCGCAGAGGATGCCAATAAAGACTCATCTGTGGAACCTCATCCAGCGCTTCTCCTCTCTCTCCCTGCATCTGCTGAGGCACTGAGCAAGGTCATGAGCTGAAATCACTGAGAGCTGAAATCACTGAGAGCTGAACCTGCATAGAGCTGAAATCACTGAGAGCTGAACCTGCAAAGAGCTGAAATCACTGAGAGCTGAAATCACTGAGAGCTGAACCTGCTAAGAGCTGAAATCACTGAGAGCTGAAATCACTGAGAGCTGAAATCACTGAGAGCTGAGCTTGCTAAGAGCTGAAATCACTGAGAGCTGAACCTGCAAAGAGCTGAAATCACTGAGAGCTGAGCTTGCTAAGAGCTGAAATCACTGAGAGCTGAGCTTGCTAAGAGCTGAAATCACTGAGAGCTGAGCTTGCTAAGAGCTGAAATCACTGAGAGCTGAGCTTGCTAAGAGCTGAAATCACTCAGAGCTGAGCTTGCTAAGAGCTGAAATCACTCAGAGCTGAGCTTGCTAAGTGCTGCCTGTGCCTGGGAGCTTTGCCCAAGGTGCTTGGACAGGAGGTTCTTAGGGGTGCCCTCTATCCAGGAATGCCCACGGCAGCCAGGATCAGACGGATATAGAGAAACTCCGGGAAGGATAAAATTCGAGAGCACAAACTTCCGAGGCAGGGGCCAAAATGAGGCAAAATGCGGCAATTTGGGGCAAAGCACGATGAACGGAACGATCTCCTTGTGATGCTTTCTGTCCTTCTGTTTACTAAGGGAGAAAACCGAACCCTGCAGGGAGAGCTGAATGCAGGGACCTCATCCTGCTCCCTCCATCACCCACGGCCGTCCCGGCTCTCCCTTTTCCCTTGTGATGAGGGTCACAGGTGCACGGCAGGACATTTGTGGCTGGGTCTTTGTTTGTGCCACCTGCACAAGGAGAGGAGCAACCCTGTCCCCCAAAAAACACATCTGGGGCCTGGCCCGCTCCCCTTGGGCCTGACCCGCTCCCCTTGGGCCTGGCTCTCTGGCTGTGCCCTTCCCGAGGAAGCAGATCCAGAAGAAAAGAGGGAGAAAACTCCCAATTCCTCAATCTTTCCCTGCCAAGCCAAGAGAGCAGAAGCCAGGTCGGGTCCAATCCTAAGAATGACCAAAAAAAGGGCCAAAAGTGCTGTAGATAAAAGGGAGGGATCATTAAAATCCCTTCCAAAACCCCAGCAGGCGTGAGCTCTGAGGAATACCCAGAATTTATGGGATTTTCTCCTTCCAGGAACAGCCCTGACACACCCTGGAGTGGTCACCCAATCCTAAATCCTAAATTCTCCCTCCTGGCCCTTGAGGGAACAGGAATGGGGAATCCTGGGGTGGTGGACGGACAAGGGAGGAGGAAGGAGGAAAGAGGTTCATTGTGCACCAAGGAGCTGCCATGGGATCCTAAATCCTCTCGTGCCTGCTGAAGGATCCTAAATCCCCTCGCAGCTGCTGAAAGATCCCAAATCCCCTCTCAGCTGCCAAAGGATCTCAAATCCGCTCCTGGCCACTGAAGGATCCCAAATCCCTTCCTGGCTGCCCAAGGATCCCAAACCCCCTCTCGGCTGCTGAAGGATCCCAAATCCCCTCTCGGCTGCTGAAGGATCCCAAATCCCCTCCTGGCTGCCCAAGGATCCCAAATCCTGTCCTGGCCACTGAAGGATCCCAAATCCCCCCCGGCAGAGGGGAGAAGCCGGGCTGGGCTGAGCTGCGCCCGTCACGTCCCCGCCGCCACACGGCAAACGAGTCCTGATGCGCGATTGGGATTTATTAAATGACATCCAACAACTGTCTCATTAAATCAGGGCTGCGGCACGGGCCGGAAATCTTAATTTAAAGTGTCACCAACCCTCCAGATCAGGTGGTTCGGGCAGCGGAGAGAAAGGGGAAAAAAACGGGGCTGGAAAAGTCGGAAGCAGCCCAGATTTGGGGCGGGAGGTGATTTTTGTGCTGCTGGGGCCAGAGGCTGGGAAAAAAATCTTTGTTCTGCGTTTGCTTTCCGAGGGTCCCCGCCACGAACGCTCGAGCACCTTTGGGGTGTTTGAGATGCAGCGGAGGTCGGGGCCGAGATTGCCTGGCAATTGAAAACGCGGCCAGCGGTAAATTCGGTTTGTTGGCGCCGGGAACGCTTCGGCTGCCGGGTAGGGGCGGCGGGGGCCGGGCGGGGGCGGCGGCCGCTCCCCGCGCCCCTGCCAAAATTAAATTTCGAAGTTTAATGAGTTGCGAAGGGCGCGGGATTAAAGCGGCGCGGTGCCCGCAGCGGAGCGGGGCCGGGAGGAGGGAGCGGCGGAGAGAGAGAGGCAGAGGGAAAAAAAAAAATTCCCACCCAGCCCCGAACGTCAGGGAACAGAGCGAGTGAAAAATGTCAGGGCAAATTGCTCTTGACAGTGTTAATATCTGCACCTCATAGCAATAATTACATGTAAATAAATAGTGAAATAGCTCTCAGCTGGAGGCTGCGCTCCGCGCGCAGATGCCACTCACAGCCAGCTGGGGACCTCTGGCTCCTCCGCGGCCGCGGCCCCCCTCCCTCCCCTATCCCTCCCTCCCCTCTCCCTCCTTCCCTCCCCTCTCCCTCCCTCCTTCCCTTCCCTCCCTCTCCGGTTTCTTCCCTGCCGGAGCCACCACAGCGAGCGCTGCCGGCCGCGGCTCTGAGCTCGGCCCTCCCCCGCTCCCAGCGCTGCTTCCCTTCCCCAAATCCCAGGAAAAGGAGGAAAAGGACCCCGCTCCAGGCCCCGGGCAGGGAAAAGCGGCGCTGCTGCACCCCCGGGGAGTGTGGGGGAAGCTCGGGAATGGGGATGGGATAGATGGGGATGGGGATGGGGATGGGGATGGGAATGGGAATGGGGATGGGGATGGGGATGGGGATGGTGCAGCTGCCTCTCCTTCCCTCTCTGGGCTCCCGGGAATGCCGGCAGTGCCATCCCAGCACTGTGACTGCTCTGCTCTTATGGCCAAGGCTGGCTGTGGTTCCGAAGGGCACAGGGAGCATTCGGGTTGGGATGTGGGAGGAGGCCGCGTTTCCCTGGGGGATGGACATCCCTGGGGATTCACCTGCCCTCTTGTCCACCCCAAAATCTCCTCCATGAACCCTCCCTGCCCCTGAGGGGTCACTGCAGAGCCAGGAGGGGACGGAGCCACATCCCTATCAGCCGGCCCATTCCCGGCTCTCATGGCAGGCTGGAAAACCAGGAATGCCCAGGGAAGGGGGATCTCAGTGGCTGCTCCCGATGGCTGCAGGAGGAGCCCGGGGGTGCAGGCAGGGTGACCCTGGGGAGAACAGAGCCGGGCCACCAGGAAAGGGGGGATGCCGAGGGCACGGGTGGGAGCGGAGATGGGAAAAGAGCTGGGAAGGGTTGGATGGAAGGAGACATGGGAAAAGAGCTGGGAAAGGTGGGATGGACATGGAGATGGAATAAGAGCTTGGAAGCCTGGGATGGAAATGGAGCTGGGATAAGAGCTTGGAAGAGCAGCCTGGGCAGGATCAGCAGCACCTTTGTTTCAGGACATCCCCTGGACAGCGGGAGGCCAGGAGCACATCTGGCTCCTGATCCCCGTGAGGGACAGTCACTGTCACTGTCCCCAAGCTCCTGGCAGCTCCAAGGGGAAAATTCCCGAAAAATTCCCGGAAAATTCCCATTATTCCCATGGATTTGGCTAACACAGTCCGAGGCCTGCGGGTGCCTGAGTGGGGAGAGGAGAGGGCAGTGCTGGGATGGATTGGAATCAAGCACGGGACTGCAGAAATTTGGAATTGGAGCTCTTCTGTAGGGAAGGGGCCTGGGGCCAGCACAGGCCCTTGGCAGAGCCTCAGGGCTCCAGCCTTACATTTCAACGGGATAAAATCCCTGTGCCTCCAACCCTGCCCTTGGAATCACGACCTTCAAACACCCCGGGGGGGAGGAGACACTCGGATGTGACCGTGGAAGGTTTGGATGAAGTCAGGATTTCATTTCAGCCCCGTTCTCCTCTTTTTGGACAAATTCTCCCTCTGCGCCCTCAGTCCCAGCCCCACGCCCGGCTCTGGCTGGGAAGGGCAGGGCTCTGCTGACACCCCCAAAAACACCCCCAGGTGTTACCCCCAAATAAACCCAGAGAGCTCCTACGACACCAAACCCCTCCTCAGCAGCCACACCCCGACCCCAAAAGGCAGAGAATGAAAACCCCAAAGCCCTGACGGGGGGAGAGGCTGCACCACAGCCCTGCGCAGAGCAGGAGGGCTCGGAGGCCTCTCCTTCGGGGTAATGAAATTCCCTGCGACGCCCCGCGCTGCACCGAGCAGCAAACACGGCTCCATTCTTCGGAAAACAAATATGTTCTTTGGAGCTTCCTGCTTGTCAAACACCTTTTTGTTTAGCTCAACAACTAATCCACTTATCGGGGGATAAAGCTGCCAGTGAATCACCAGGATGATAAAAGCATGCACAAAATTAGCAAAAATTTGCCTATGGCTCCTGCACATTTAACAAACAGCAGCCAAGAGAGAAAAAAATTATTCTTCCTTTTTTTTTCTTTTTTTCCTTTTTTTTTTTTTTTTAATAACTGAGATCCCCAGGAGAGATTCTGTCAGATAGCGGCTTTTATTTTGCTCGCTGTTTTTTCTCCCCTCTCTCTCTCTCTTCCCCATATAACCCAAGCACCGAGGCTGGAAGATGCTGGGAGCTGATATGAGATCCACGGAAATTGGCGCTGTTTGAATAAGCAGGAGATGCAGCCGGGTGAAATTTTAATAAGTTGATTTTTTTTTTACATAAATGTTCCGGCATTGGCCGCTCCCCTCCCACCTCAGCGCTGCTCAGGAGGCTGCAGCACCTCTAAAGATCCCAGATTTGTCCTTTCCTCCCACTCCTCGGGGTGTCCTGGAGCCCTTTGGTGTTTTAATCTCCACATTCCTGCGTGGGGGATCCACCCTGACAAAGGGATGGGGAAAATCCCCCGGCGTTTGCCGGGGCTGGAGCTGGGAGTGAGGGACGGGAGTGACCTGGGCACGAAATCACCTTCCCTGTCCCTCCTGAGCTCCTTGGGGTGACCGGGATTTGCCTCCCCTCTGAAACTCCCTCAGCTCCCCAAACCTCAGGAATTTCCCCGGTGTGGATGTGCAGAGACGTTCTGGGGAGAAATTGTTGGGTTTTGGGCACTGTTAGGGACCAGGGTGGGGATTTCAGGCATTTCTGGGCACTCAGAGGATGTGAAAAGGGGAGAGGCAAAGAACCCCCGAGGCTGGGACTCCAAAGATGTGTCCAAAAAAGGACAAAAAACCCAAAATCTCCCCGTGGGCTGAGGCAGCACCAGAGGGGTTCAGTTTTCCTGGGCTCCCACTCCTTTTCTGGGGATCTCGGGGGGTCTCAGGGGCTCTCTGGGGGTCTTGGAAGGTCTCAGGGGTCTCTGGGATCTCAGGGGCTCTCTGGGGGTCTTGGAAGGTCTCAGGGGCTCTCTGGGGGTCTTGGGGGTCTCTGGGATCTCAGGGGCTCTCTGGGGGTCTTGGAAGGTCTCAGAGGGTCTCAGGGACTCTCTGGGAATCTCTTGGGATCTCTGGGGGTCTCAGGGGGTTTCAGAGGCTCTCTGAGGGCTCTCTGGGTGTCTTGGGGACTCTCTGGGGGTCTGAGGGGCTCTCTGGGGATCTCAGGGGGTCTCAGGGGTTCTCTTGGAGTCTCTGGGGGTCTTGGGGGGTCTCTGGGGGTCTCTGGCTGCAGCCCCCACACAGAGTCCCCGCGGGAGGGGCTGAGTCACCATTTGGGGACCTTCTCTCTTTGTCACCTCCAAGCACCTGCGCCCTGAGAGGGACAATGGGGAGGGACAATCGGGAGGGGCAATTGGGAGGAACAATCGCGAGGGACAGCCCCCGGAGTGGCCCTGCTGCCCCCCAGGCCACCAGCCCCGGGCCGAGGAGCCAGCCCAGGCTCGGGGGTGCCCTGGCAGCAGCCGGACCCCCAGGGACCCCTCAGAGCCCCCAATTCTCCTTTTCCTGGATCTGGGCAGGGCATTGGCACCCCCGGGGACGGGCAGGGGCACAGGGCCAGCTCAGAGCTGCTCCACAGCAACCAAACTGGGAGAACTGGGAGCCCGGGGGGGGCTGCTGGCTGCGCCTCCCAGTCAAACACCCTCACTGGGGGGCTCTGCCAAGCACTGGGGTGAAACCCTCCGGATGTCCTGGATGGACCCCCCACATCCCCCCAGCCGCCCCCCGAATTCTGCCGGGAGTGGGGCGGGGCCCGTCCCGGGAGCCCGGGAGGTTTTTAGGGGAGCTGGGAATTAATCAAGAGGCACCCACCTGTCAGGCTGGTATCTGGAACTAAATGGAAACACTCGCCGGGGCCTGACCTCCCGCCCCCCGCCGGGCTCGGGGAAAACCGAACGGAGCCCCCGGGGCCGGGCCGGGAGCTGTGGGGGTGACAGAGAGGCAAAGAACCCCCGAGGCTGGGACTCCAAGGATGTGTCCAAAAAAGATTAAAAAAAACCCCAAATCTCCCCAAATCTAGTGGGCCGAGGCAGCACCACAGGGATTCAGTTTTCCTGGGCTCCCACTCCACTCTCCAGGGAGGGACTGGGAGGACTGGGAGGGCAGCAGGAGGGACCCCGAGGGTGTGGTGGGCACAGCAGGGTCGGAGCTGCCTGGGCTCAGCCTGGGCAGCAAAAACCACCTGAGTTTTAGAGCCACAGCAGCCTCCAGGAGCTCCTGGGTGTGCCCCGAGCGGGTTTGGGGTGGGGAGGGCTGTGTGTGACCCCCCAGCAGCCCTGCACAGCCCCCTCGGGGTTAACTCAGCCCTTCCTGCGGGGTTTGGCTGCTGAGGGATGGGGTTGGTGTCACAGAACAGCCTTGGGCACAGCTGGGAGGGTTTTTTTGGGAATAACCCCAAATGGTTATTCCTGAAATGAGAAGGGTGATCCGCTGTGGGGGGTGGCAGCAGAGCCCCACAGCTCCACAGAGAGCCCCAAACTCTGCTGAGGACAGAGGGGACCGAGGCACCGCCAGCCCTGCTCAGCACCCCGGGAAGGGGCCGGGGGACTCCAAAGCACCGATCCTAAGGGGTGGCCTTGAGATCTGCACCTTGAGCGAGGTGTGGGGCTCTTTAAACCCGGGCCTAAGCCGCCGTGAAATGGCTCCGGTGGCTCAGCCCCGGCTGTGAGAGCAGAGATCCCTCCCTGGCCTGATTTTTGGTTTTAGGGATTCTGTGTGAGCACCTGGGAGAAGGGAGAGCTCAAATATTCCAGGGAAAACAGCCCTGCCCACCTGGGACAGCAGAGCGTGACAGGGCTGGCAGTGCAGAGGGGGTGGGACAATCCTGCAGCCCCGAAATTCCCAAATTTTAACCCGCGGGATTCTCTTTGCCAGTACCACGGTGATGCTTCAGAGGCGTCCCTTCCTCACCTTCCTCCTCCTCACCCAAACCAAATCCCCTCCTCTCCTCAGCGGCAGAACTCACTCCAGCACCGCAGTCAGGCTGAGCCTTAAGTTCTGCCCAGGAAAACCCAAAATTTTGGGCTTCAGTTCCACCGGCAGCCCCTGGGCCTGCACGGAGGGACCAGGGTGACACCAGGAACCTGCCCCGGCTGGAACTGACCCTAAAATTCCCTGCCTGAAAGAGCCACTCCAGAGATGGGTGTAGGAATGGGGTGGGAAGGGGGAATGGACATTCCTGGGAGCTGAGGGAGCAGCTCAGGGGGAGGAATTCCTTTGTTTTCTGGGTTTTAAGGAGCCTGTGATGGAGCAGGAGGAGGAATTGGCCGCGGCAGGAACCAAGAAAACCTTTCCTGCCACTCGGGCCTGCCTCTTTTCCCTCCTTGCTCGGAGCAGCGCTGAGGAGGAGCCCCGGGGAGAGCCCGGAGCCTCGGGGGCTGCACAGACCGCATTCCCCCCGGGAAAACCCCGGGAGCCTTTGGGGAGTTTCTGCTGCAGGGAAGGTCAGGGCACAGCACCGGGGCTGCGGGGATGGCCGGGACACGGCTACACGGGATACTCTGGGAATTCCTGCTCCAGCAGGCGCTGGAACCACCTGGGAAATGCTGCGGGATGGAGAAAATTCCTCCAGGGCAGGCAGAACCGCGTCCCTCGGCCCCGAGGTGCGGCCACTCCCACCCGCTCCCAGATTTCAGGGAGCCCCATCCCTCTCCAGGAGCAGCTCCCTGCTCTCCTCAGCATCACTCCCGCACTTCTGACCCGCTCTAATCCCGGTGCCAGATTTTAGGGAGCCCCATCCTTATCCAGGAGCAGTTCCCCGCTATTTTCAGCATCAATCCCGCACTGCTGATCCGCTCCCACCCCACTCTCAGATTTTAGGGAGCCCCATCCCTGTCCCGGAGCAGTTCTCCGCTCTCCTGGCACCCCTTCCCTGCCGCAGAGCCGGTGCCCCCCGCGGGCGGCTCCTGCTCCGTGTGCCGGCGGGAGCGGCCGGGCCGGGGCCGGGCTCTGGGACCGGGGCCGGGCTCTGGGACCGGGGCCGGGCTCTGGGGCCGGGGCCGGGCTCTGGGACTGGGACCGGGCTCTGGGACCGGGGCCGGGCTCTGGGGCCGGGGCCGGGCTCTGGGACTGGGACCGGGCTCTGGGACCGGGGCCGGGCTCTGGGGCTGGGGCTGGGACCGGGACCGGGGCTGGGCTCTGGGGCCGGGCTCTGGGGCCGGAGCTGGGACCGGGACCGGGACTGGGCTCTGGGGCCGGGCCGGGCTCAGGGGACGGGGCTGGCCCCGCTCCCGACTCGGGGCTCGGCTGCGCCCTCGCATCGCTCATGAGGCGCTGCCGGCACCTCCGGCAGCCGCTGCGGGCCTGCGGGTCCGGCCCAGGGCAGCCGGAGCAGCCCTTTGGGACCTTCCTGGGATAGGCAGCGCTCCCAGTTCCCTCCCCAGCACTCTCAGCCCTGTCCCCAGCACTCCCAGTCCCCTCCCCAGCATTCCCAGCCCCGTCCCCAGCACTCCCAGTCCCCTCTCCAGCACCCCTCCAGCACTCCTAGTCCCCTCGCAGGCACTCCCAGTTCCCTCCCCAGCACTCCCAGTTCCCTCCCCAGCACTCCCAGCCCCGTCCCCAGCACTCCCAGTTCCCTCCCCAGCACTCCCAGCCCCCTCCCAGGCACTCCCCAGCACTCCCGGCTGTTTCTCCCCTCACCAGGAAGGGGCTGCAGCACCACACAATTGCTCCTCTCTGCACCACCTCTCCTCCTCCTCCTCCTCCCTCCCTCTCTCCCCTCCTCGCAGGCAGCCCCCAAAGATTTCTTGCTTCTCCCTTCTCGTTCATTCTTTTTGCTTTCTTTTCTTTTCTTCTTCTACTTTTCATTTTTTTTTAAAACGAAAAATGTTATTTTGTGCCTCCTGAGCCTTCTCCGGCTCGGGCTCGGCGCCTGTATCAGCTGGAGGAGCTTATGAGCTTCGTCTCCTCGGATTTAGACTGAAATTTTGATTTTCTGCCGCGCTCAGATAATGTGGAAATCCCGTTCCCCGATATTTGCTGTTTATCAGCGCGGCGCAGCGCGGTTCTGGGGGGAAGGGCCCCTCCCCCTCGGCGGGGCCCCCTCGCCCCCCGCCGCCCCCCGGCCCCGCCGCTAATGGAGCTCCGCTCCGGAGCGAGGCGGCCGCGAAAGCCTCACCACGGCGAGCGGGGACAGAGGAACTCCCCGGCGGAGGTTCCAGAGCCCGGGACTCTGAGCCTGGAGGGGTCCGCGGCCGGCTCGGGGCAGCCCGGGATGGCGGGAGCGCTCCGTGCCCGTTACCGGCCCGGGGTGGCGGGAGCGCTCCGTGCCCGCCCGAGGGGTTGGAGAAGCCCGGGCTGGCGGGAGCGGTCCGTGCCGGCCCGAGGGGCTGGAGCAGCTCGGGGTGGCGGGAGCTCTCGGTGCCCATTACCGGCCCGGGGTGGCGGGAGCGCTCCGTGCCCATTACCGGCCCGGGGTGGCGGGAGCGCTCTGTGCCCATTACCGGCCCGGGGTACCGGGAGCGCTCCGTGCCCGCCCGAGGGGCTGGAGCGATGGGAGCCCCGAGGTCTTTTCTGCTCCAACCCTTCCGTGACCCTCCAGTCCCTGTGCCCATCCCCAGCCCTGTGTCCTGCCAGGGCCCTCCGAGCCACCCCCTCCTCTGCAGGCCCCGAGCCAGGCTGGGTCACCTGAGGTCCCCTGTAGCTTTCCAGAGCCGGGACGGAACAGCCTGGGATCCATCCTGCATTCCCACGGCTGGAGTGGCCCTGTCCCCCCGTGTCCCTCACCTCCCTGTCCCCTCCACGTGCTGCTTGTCCCGGGAATTCCTGTGTTCGGGACCCCGATCCCACTCCCTGTTCCCGCACACCTTTCCCGGGCCCTGCACGCTCCCCTCTGTCCCCGGCGAAGGGCGGGGGGACATTCCCTGCTCGACACGAGCCCGGCACAGCGACACTCAGTGAAAACCGCGGGGCTCAGCGGCGGGAGCCGCTCCGAGGAGCTGCGCGGGTAAAGCCCGGCTGCTAATGAGGCCCCCCCCCTCTCCTGGAAGGGCTGGCCATTGTCACATCGCGCCTCTCCGTGTCCCCTCGCGGGGACAGCTGGCATCTCCCCGCGCTCGGAATGATGTCCTGGGCTCCGCTGGGCCAGGATTGCTCTGGAGCGGCACTGGGGGAAGGCAGGAAAAAACGGGGGAAAGAGGGGGTTTTGGGGAAAAAAAAAAAAAAAAGGAAAAAATAATAATTAAAAAAGAGTGGGAAAGGAGACAGGAAGCGCGATAAAGCTCAGCTCTGCGCTCGGCGCTTCTCCGCTGCTCCTCTGGTTTAAAGTGACTCCGCTTCTTATGGAAACGGAGAGGCGGTATTAGAAGAAGAAGAAAAAAAAAATAAAAAAACCACCAAGACACAGAGAGCTTCCTTATCTCATGGAGACAGTTGTCAGGAATCACTTTGACTGAGTCGTTTTGTCTCCATGCTTTTTTTCGCTGTCAAGCAGGCCTCAGGACATGGATCAAAGGAGAGGCGCCGAGCGCTCGCTGAAACTTCTGATCCCTTCTCGGAACAGACGCGCGAGTGGCAGACAGCTCCTCTCCACATCAAATGGGGGAGCGGAGAGAGGCAGCACGGCCGAGGGAGAGGGAGGCGAGGAGCTGGGAGAGGCTCGGGGAGGCAGAGAGGAGCTGGCGGTGCCGCGGCGGAGCTCGGTGTCCCCTCTCCGGGTCCCCATCGGGAGCAGGTGGCCCCGCCGTGTCCCTGCAGCGGGGGTGGGACAGCGGTGGGTGGCTCCGGAGGGACAGGGCAGCGCCCCAGGGATGCCCCGAGCCGGGCTGGAGCGGCGGTGAGAGCCGCGACCCGCGGGGACAGCCCGGTGTCACCTCCGCGCTGGCCCGGTGGGTGGATTCCTACCCAAAACTCGTCGGTCTGGCCTCTTCCCCCTCCATCTGCAAGGCCCGCGAAGTGATTTCCCCAAACAGCCCCTCCATACCTGCATTTCCTCTTTCCCTTCAACCCCACAGCCGGGGTAATCTCCCAAATTCCCCATGGTTTCCAAAACAGCCCCTTCATGTCTGTATTCCCTTCTTTCCCTCAATCCTGCAAAACACTGATTTTCCTGTGATTTTCCTTGTGGTTCCTCAGAACAGCCCCTCCGTGCCTCTATTCCCTCTTTCCCTTCAACCCCACAGCCTCCAAAATTCCCTGTGATTTCCCCAAACAGCCCCTTCATGTCTGTATTCCCTTTTTCCTCTCAATCCTATAACCCACTGATGTTCCCTTGATTTTCCTTATGACTCCTCAAAACAGCCCCTCCGTTCCTCTATTCCCTCTTTCCCCCCAGCCCCACAGCCGGGGTAATTTCCCAAATTCCCCGTGATTTTCCCAAACAGCCCCTCCATGCCTGCATTCCCTCTTTCCCTTCAACCCCACAGCCTCCAAAATTCCCTGTGATTTCCCCAAACAGCCCCTCCATATCTGTATTCCCTTCTTCCTGCAAACCACTGACTCTCCTGTGATTTTCCTTATGACTCCTTAAAACAAGCCCTCCATACCTGCATTTCCTCTTTCCTCCAACCCCACAGATGGGTAATCTCCCAAATTCCCCATGGTTTTCCAAAATAGCCTCTCCATGCCTCTATTCCCTTCTTCCCATCCATCCTGGAAAACACTGATTTTCCTTATGACTCCTCAAAACAGCCCCTCCGTGCCTCTATTCCCTCTTTCCCTTCAACTCCACAGCCGGGGAAATTTCCCAAATTCCCGGTGTTTTCCCCGAACAGCCCCTCCATGCCTGCATTCCCGCTTTCCCCCCAGCCCCATCGCCAGCCCCGTGATTTCCCTGGATGTGCCCGGCCTGGCCCCGTGCCCTGCCGGGCTCACATCACCCTCCAGGTGCTCATTCCCTGAAATCCGATCCCGCTCATCTCCAGCCGGGATGGGCTCAGGGACTGCCCGGGGCTGAGAGCGGCGGGCCGGGACCCCGCACAACCTCTGATCGCTGCCCTGCTCTGCTCTGCTCTGCTCTGCTCCTGCCGGCCCCGCCGGGATCTGGGGTCTCCAGCCCTGCCGGGATCTCCAGCCCCGCAAGGATCTGGGATCTCCAGCCCCGCAAGGATCTGGGATCTCCAGCCCTGCCGGGATCTCCAGCCCCACTGGGATCTGGGATCTCCAGCCCTGCTGACCCCGGGCTCGGCTGTCTCAGGAGGCAGCAGAGGCCCCGCAGCCCCCGGAGATCTCCCCGCACATCCAGCGCCACACAAGGGGGGGACCCCGGCCTGGAATGGACCCCATCCCCGGGAGCCGCCCTGTCCTTCCCTGCGGCTCCTGGATCTCCTCCCTCGGCACTTCCCTGGGCACGCAGCGGCTGCTGCCGGCCCTGGCACCCCAAACTGTCCAAGCCCACACTGCAGGGCCATTCCTGGCACCCCAAACTCTCTGAGCTCACACTGCAGGGCCGTTCCTGGCACCCCAAACTGTCTGAGCAATGTCCCTGCCCGGCCCTGGCACCCCAAACTGCGCAAGGTCACACTGCAGAACGATTCCTGACACCAGAAACTGTGTGAGATCACACTGCAGGGCCGTTCCTGGCACCCCAAACTCTCTGAGCCCTCACTGCAGGGCCATTCCTGGCACCCCAAACTCTCTGAGCCCTCACTGCAGGGCCATTCCTGGCACCCCAAACTCTCTGAGCCCTCACTGCAGGGCCATTCCTGGCACCCCAAACTCTCTGAGCCCACACTGCAGGGCCATTCCTGGCACCCCAAACTCTCTGAGCCCACACTTCAGGGCCATTCCCCGCTCCTTCTCCACACCTGGGGTGGTGGGAGGTCGCTCTGGAGGCTCTGGAAGCTGACGCCACCCCAAACTCTCAACTGCCTCACACCAAAATCCAGCCCAGCGTCCATTTGGGATTCATCTCATCCCTCACACCTCTCCCGAGCTTTGGGGCCGCAGAGCCCTCCTGAGCAGCTCTCCGGGCTGCTCCAGGGGTGGATCCAGCCCCGGAACTCCTCCATGTGCCTCTCCAGCAGCGATCCCGGCTGGGAGGGGAGGGAGGGGGAGTTTCCCTCCTCCTTAGCGCACACGGATGGCCAAGCGAGGGGAAAACCAACCCCGCTGGGTGCTCAGGTACCCCCAGACCTCCGGGAGAGCCGCACACACGGAGGGGGCTCACTGCCCCTGCCCATCTCCCCCGGGCAGGGATTCCCGAGCCGGGACAAGCTGGAATCTCGCCAGGAGAGCCCCGGGCCCGCTCCCAGCCCCTCTGGCGGCACCTCCGGAGCGAACCCCACGAGCCGCCCCGGGGAGAACCAAGCGGGGCAGCCCGGGCTGGATTCTCCCTGCCCGGGACGGCTCCTCCCGGGCGGGGCACAGCTGGAGCGCAGCTGGATGGAGCAGGCACAGTCGGGAATGTGTGCCTTGGGAATGTGTGCCTTGGGAATGTGTGCCTTGGGAATGCGTGCCCCGGGAATGCGCGCCCGGGGAATCCCGGGGCGTCCCCCCCTCCGAATCCCGGTTATTTATTCCTTCCATTGCATTCCTCGCTTTTCAGCTTTCCCCTCTGCCTCGCTCCCCCCGCTCCGGGGCTGCCTTTCCCCCCGATCCCGGCTCCCTGGGATGTCGCGGGGCCGGGAATGCCGGGCCCCGTTAATCGCTCATGGCTCGTTTCCCCCCGTGCGGTGCCTGCCGCGCCCCGAGCCCCCTCGGTAACCACAGCCCGCGTCTGGATCCTCCTGTCCCGTCCCTGTTCCCTCCCCGGCGCGGGGAACAGCCAGAGGAGAGCTGATAAAACCCCAAAACACCAGGGCTGGCCGGACCGTGGCAGGAATTCGGGAATTCCTGTTCCACCCGCCCTGCTCCGGCTTTGCTCTCGCCGCCACGGCCGGGTCTGGCTGGGGAGGGACAATTGAAGGTTTTGGGGACAGATTTCGGTGTCTCAGCCCCGGGTGCCTTCAATTCAATTCAATAAATTTAATAAATTAAATTCAACATTTGGGGTTATCGGGCGCTGCCGCGGCTCCCCACGCTGCTCCTTCCTGCTGCCATCGCTCCTGTTCTTCCCCTCAGGTTTTCACCTACGTTTCTTCCCCTATTTTTTCCTTATTCCCCCCAAATTTGAGTCCTGCTGCTCCCTGAGTTTGCAGTGCCAGGATTCCCGTGGGATTCCAGGGTCGGGAATGCTCCCGAATCCTTCCGTGCTTCCCACATTTTCCTATCTCAGGGATACAGGCATGGAACGGCGTCTGGAGCGGGAATCACGCGGGGATGAACACGGAATTCAGGCTAAGGGAATAAAATCCCGCTTTTTTTCGTTCCCGCTCTGTTTCCAGAGGGATCGGAGCACCCAAATCGAGCGGGGGCACTCCCGGAACACCGGGACGGAGGGCGGAGAGGCCCCTGGGGTGTGGATTCCCCCTTTTCCCCCTTCCCATCCTCCTCGGAGCCGGGGTCCCCGGGAAGCAGGCGGAGCGGGGCGGATCTGCTTTCACACGGGAAGAATGTTCCCTTCTCCCGGCAGCAGAGGCGTCAAACTGACAAGAGCAGATGGGCTTTGTTTGGTGAAATATATCCCCAAAAATGCCGGAAACTTTGGTGGAAAGCCGGGCAGCTTTCCTGGGATGCGCAGGTTAAAAGTTTAGGGAGACGCGGGGCCGCTTTTCCCGGGAGCTGCCGTGTCCCTTTCCCAACCCCGGCGAGGGAAGGGCGAGGGCGCAGCAGGAACCCGCAGAGGATGAGGAGGGGCAGCAGGGATGCGCGGGGCGCTGATGAAGGGCACGGCGGAGGGATCGGGATCCTCTGGAGGATCGGGAATGCCGCGGGATGAGGGGGAGGCAGAGCCTGGAGGGGGAAGGGGAGAGGGGCAGGGGCGAGCCCGCGGTGCGGGGCGGTGAAGGACGAGGCGGGAGCGCGGCCCTGGCCCCGGATAAGCCGGGAAATGAATCCTGATCCGGCCAAAAGCGAGCCCGGAAAACGCGAGCGAGAGAAGGGTCTCCTTTCAGGGAAACGGGGAATCCTTAATGCTTCCTCCCTGAGCAACTGTAATGCCAGGATGTTCCCAATCTGCTTTGAGGGATGGAAAGATTAAGAATAATAAAAAAATTGCAATAAAATATGTGTGAACGAGGGGGTAATTGTGGACAAATGCAGCATTCAAATTCATTTTTCAGCTCTTTTACACACCATTTCAATCTTATTTTCTGCTTGTTAATGAGATCTTGTTGGTTGGGGTGGGCACGGCTGCCCAGTATCGCTCGGGTAATTGCACATAATTTTCTCTCTACCAGTGATTTGCATCAGATTTTTTTTCTAATTCTTTGGTATTTAAACCCCCTCCTCCCTTCACACCCCCCCCCCCCAAATCTCATCCTCTCCTCCCCTTTTTTCTTCCCCTCCCCTTTCTCCTGGCCCAGCAAGACTCATTTGGAATGCTTATTACAGGCACAGTGTCTCCGAAAAAAAAAAAAAAAAAAAAAAAAAAAAAGGGAAAAAAAAGGCACCAGACGGAGAAAGGGATTGGTGGCACTGAGGGAAGGAGACAGCGCGGCCTCTCCGGAGCCAGGAGGGATCCCGGGAAATGAGGGAAGGAATTCCCAGAGCCAGGAGTTCCAGGGAAGAAATTCCCAGAGCCAGGAGGGATCCCTGGAACTGAGAGAAGGAATTCCCAAAGCCAGGATGGAGCCCTGGAAATCAGGAAAGGAATTTCCAAAGCCAGAAGGGACTCTTGGAACTGAGGGAACGAATTTTCAGAGCCAGGAGGGATCCCTGGAAATCAGGGAAGGAATTCCCAGAGCCAGAAGAGACCCCTGGAACTGAGAGAAGGAATTCCCAGTGCCAGGATGAAGCTCTGGAAATGAGGGAAGGAATTCCCAAAGCCAGGAGGGATCAAGGGAAATCAAGGATGGAATTCCCAAAGCCAAGAGGGATCCCTGGAACTGAGGGAAGGAATTCCCAAAGTCAGGAGGGAGCCCAGAACCAGGAGGGATCTCTGGAAATGAGGGAAGGAATTCCTAGAGCCAGGAGGGATCCAAACCCCAGTGACAAACCCGGGATTGGGGATCCGACCCCAAGCTCCAGACACCGGGAATGAATTCGCTCAGGGAGAAAAAAAAAAAAAAAAATAAATAAATAAAGCCACTGAAAGCCCTGAGAAAATTAAAGCAACAACTCTGAGGAGGTGAACAAGTTTCTCTTGGCTCTTTGTGTTTCTGGAATTGTCTTAATCCCTGGAGATCACGCGGGGCTGTTCGGAGATTCCGAGCTCTCAGGAATAACAAGCTGTGGAAGTGCCTGGAACTCCTGACTTTAAAACTCCGCTTTGAGCCCCACCTGCCCCAAGCTGAGCTCTTTTTTTGGCTTTGGAGCAGCCCTGGCCGGACCCTGCCCTGCAGGGAACCTTCCCAGGGATCTCAGGGAGCAGCAGGAATTGCAGGAGGGGAGGCAGCGCAACAAACCCTCCTAAAAACCCACAGAGAGACACTTGAAAAGGCAGAAGAGGCGTGGCAGAGGAGGCTGGAGACGAAAAGCAGCAGAAAACACAGAAAATTCCCGAATTCTTTGCTGTTTGAGGGGATCTCTCAGCATCAGCCCAAGTGGCCCCGCTTTGGTCCTGTAACACTCAGCTTAATTCCATTTCCCCCCCTCAGCCCCCAGCGCAGCACACACAGCTCCTGGAGGGCTGGCAGATCCTGACTGAGACAGAACTGGGCTTAAAACTGAGTTTAAGGCCAGGATGGATGGGGTTTGGAGCAAGCTGGCCCGGTGGAAGGGGGTTGGGATCAGCAGGGCTTTAAGGTCCCTCCCAAGCCAAATTCCCTGGGATCATTCTAAGATTTATCAGGATTTGTTTTGTCCCCAGCCTCAGCCCCGCTCAAGAAGGGAAAATTCAGGCTGGCAGATCCTGATCAGGACAGAACTGGGCTTAAAACTGAGTTTAAGGCCAGGCTGGACAGGGTTTGGAGCAAGCTGGCCTGGTGGAAGTCGTGGCTGCCCATGGAGGGGGGGTTGGGATCAGCAGAGCTTCAAGGTCCCTACCAAGCCGAATTCCATGGGATGATTCTAAGATTCCTGAGGACTTGGTTTGTCCCAAACCTTATCCCAGCTCAGGGAGGGACAGTTCTAGGACAGGCCTGGCCTAGGCTGAGCTGGTGTGGGTTCAGCTGGGTGCAGGGTTTGTTTTTCCTGCCAGGTTCTGGCTCAGGGTGTCTCAGGGCTCTCCTGGAGCTCGGTGAGGATCCCTCAATAACTGGGAGTGATTCCTCTGCGGGATGGAAATTCGGGAATATTCGGGAATGTTTATGGGACCCCAAGCCAGGCACAGACACTGCTTCCAGCCCACTCCGGGGAGGAAGGACGAGAGAAGCTCCAGGAATCCCACTCTGGCTGTGGAGCTGCTCCCTCCCCGTGTTTGACCTTCCTCGGGAGCTCTGCAGCTCCAGGGGTTTGGGCAGAGCCCTCCGTGCTGGCCTGGGGACAGCTCTGGACCAGCCCAGCCGGGCTGGGGACAGCTCTGGGCCAGCCCTGGACCAGCCCAGCCGGGCTGGGGACAGCTCTGGGCCAGCTCTGGGCCAGCCCAGCCGGGCTGGGGACAGCTCTGGGACAGCTCTGGGCCAGCCCAGCCAGGCTGGGGACAGCTCTGGGCCAGCTCTGGGCCAGCCCAGCCAGGCTGGGGACAGCTCTGGGCCAGCTCTGGGCCAGCCCAGCTGGGCTGGGGACAGCTCTGGGACAGCCCAGCCGGGCTGGGGACAGCTCTGGGAACAGCTCTGGGCCAGCTCTGGGCCAGCCCAGCCGGGCTGGGGACAGCTCTGGGAACAGCTCTGGGCCAGCCCAGCCGGGCTGGGGACAGCTGGGGCCACCTCCAGACCTTTGGGGAGCAGGGGGGACGTTCCTGCTGTGGGTTCCAAGCTCCGGCGGGATAAGGGGGGAGCAGGTCCTGACAGCTGCAGGGGGCTCAGCTGGAGGCAGCAGGGAACCCCAGGGACCCTGCCCGGAACCCCCTCTGGCAGAGGCTGGCCCAGCAAAGAGCCATCCCAAATTCCTGCTGCATCCCAATCCCTGCTCCATCCCAAATCCCTGCTCCATCCCAAATCCCTGCTCCATCCCAAATCCCTGCTCCATCCAAACCCCTGCTCTGTCCCAGCAGAGATCCATCCCAAATTCTTGTTCTTTCCTAAATCCTTGCTCCATCCCAAACCCTGCTCCATCCCAAACCCTGCTCTGTCCCAAACCCTGCTCCATCCCAAACCCCTGCTCTGTCCCAAATCCTTGCTCCATCCCCAATCCCTGCTTCATCCCCAGTCCCTGCTCCATCCCCAGTCCCTGCTCACTCACAAACCCCTGCTCTTTCCCAAAACCCCAGCTCCATCCCCAACCCCAGCTCCATCCCCAATCCCTGCTTGGGTCACCCCGGGGTGTCTCCTGAAGGTCCTGGCAGGAGCAGGACCTGAGCCACCCTCAGGGTCCTGGTGGAATCCTGTGGGATTCTCTCCTGGTCACAGCTTGGGAAGGGGCAATTCCCTCCCAGGGTTTGGGATTTGGGATGGGTTGGGGGTAACCGAGTCCTCTTCGTCCCATCCTCACTCCAGGAACTTTTTTCCCCTCCTCATCTCCTGCTCTGCCACTGGGGAGGGTCCCAAAGGGAACTGGGAGGGGACAGGGCTGGGACAGGTGGCCTGAGCTGGCCAAAGGGACATTCCCCCCCACGGAATGTCCCCATTCCCAGGGCACCAACGGGGACAGTCACTGGGAAAGGGTCGGGAAGGGGCATCTGGCATTGGCCAGCAACTGCATTGAGCAACACTTGGTTATCCATTATTATTATTATTATTATTATTATTATTATTATTACTGTATTTTACTTCATTCTCAACTATTGAACTCTCCTTTTCTCAACACACAAAGTTTTACTTTGGTTCTCTTCCCATTCCAGAGCTGGAAGTGAAAAATGGGGGCAGGACAAGGAGCTGGGTCAGGCTTAACTTCCAGCTGGGCTTAACCTGCGTCACCTCTGCCCAGCCCAGCTGGTGTTTTCGGGTGAAATGTCACAAAGTCCTTCACTGGGGGATGAGGCAACGGGAGCCAAACACTCCCAGCTGAGCTCTGGGATTGAGGCAGAACAGTCTGGGAAAAGCCGGGAGGCTCCAGCAGCTGGAAAACGGGGAATAAACAATTCCCACGGGAAGTTTGGGCAGAGCTCCTGCAGGATCTGCTCCGGAGCAGGGGATGAGCCCACGGTGGCCACCTCAAATCCCCTTTTTCTGTTTGGGAACAGGAATGCTGCAAAGTGCACTCCAAATCTCCTTTTTCTCTTTGGGAATGGGAACACTGCAGTGCCCACCCCAAATCCCCGTTTTCTCTTTGGGAACAGGAATGCCGTCATGGCCACCCCAAATCCCCATTTTCTATTTGGGAATGGGAGCACCACAGTGGCCACCCCAAATCCCTATTTTCTCTTTGGGAATGGGAACGCAGCAGTGCCCACCCCAAATCTGTTTTCTGTTTGGGAATGGTAATGCCACCTCAAGTCCCCATTTTCTCTTTAAAAACAGGAATGCCATGGTGCCCACCCCAAATCTCCATTTTCTCTTTGGGAACGGGAACACCACAGTGGCCAGCCCAAATCCCTGTTTTCTGTTTGGGAACAGGAGTGCTGCAGTGCCCACCCCAAATCGCCTTTTTCTCATTGGGAACAGGAATTCTGTGGTCCCCACACCAAATCCCTGTTTTCTCTTTGGGAACAGGAATGCCACCCCAAATCCCTGTTTTCTCTTTAAAAACAGGAACACCATGGTGCCCACACCAAAACTCTGTTTTCTCTTTGGGAACGGGAATGCCATCCCAAATCCTCATTTTCTGTTTGGCAGTGGGAACACCACAGTGCTCACCCCAAGTCCCTGTTTTCTGTTTGGGAACGGGAATGCTGTCATGGCCACACCAAATCCCTGTTTTCTGTTTGGGAACAGGAACATTGCAATGCCCACCCCAAATCCTCTTTTTCTCTTTGGAAACAGCAAAGCCATGGTGCAAACCCCAAGTCCCCTTTTTCTCATTGGGAACAGGAATTCTGTGGTGCCCACCCCAAATCCTCTTTTTCTCTTTGGGAATGGGAACACCACGGTGCCCACCCCAAATCTCCATTTTGTCTTTGGGAACAGGAACGCCATGATCCCCACCCCAAATCCCCATTTTCTGTTTGGGAATGGGAACACCACGGTGCCCATCCCAAATCACCATTTTCTCTTTGAGAACAGGAATTCTGTGGTCCCCACCCCAAATCCCCATTTTCCCTTTGGAAGTGGGAACGCCGCTCTTCTCCTCCCGGATTCCAGCTGCCGGCACAGCCCGTGGATTCCAGCCAGGACACCCAATCCTGGGGTAACTGGATAGGGAGGAAAAGCTGGGAGCTCCCGGCCCCCTCCCCTTGTCCAGACCCCAGGAATTCTCCTCCTCCTCCTGCTGCTGCCAAGGGGGAAAGGAGAAACCAGCGCGGAGGCAAAGCGCCGCCATCCTCAGCTCCCAGTTTGGCTTTTCCAGCCTCCTGAACCCCCTCTTCCCCTCTGGCTGATCCTTCCCCCCGCAGAGAGGAGCCCCAGGCAGCTGAGAGGGTGGAACCGTGCCGGGATTCCCCCTGGAATGCCGCGGCAGGGCCGGATTGTGCTCAGCACAATTAATAAATTACACCGAGCACCCCATAAAGACACCTCCCAAAACTGCCCTGAAAGAGGACAAATCCAGCGGCTCCCCATCCCACCGGGAGCATTTCTCATCTCCTTCCACTAGGAACAGCAGAGGGCTGGGAAAGGCAGGGATTTCTGATCAGGGAATGCAAAGCAGTCACAAAATAACCTGGGTTAGGCTCTCTGTGCACAAAGGGAACAGATGAATTTCCACGCCGATATCTTGGCCCTCACATGATTAAAAGCATCAGGAAAACGGGAATCTCCTCTTCCTGGGGGTGCAAAGCTCTCTTTTCTTCAGGCCTGCCAGATAAAGGATCCTCTCTTTCCCATACAAAGGGCTTATGGGCTCAGGGATATCTGTCCCCAGCCTGAGCCTGGGGGCAGGGGAATTTGGGATTGGGATAAGCGGAGGAAAAGCCACGGTCTGGTCCTTTCAATGAGCCCCTGATTCTGCAAGACCGGGCAGGAGAGGATGAAGGGAAATGGAAATTGCAGGATGGCCTTCTCTGTGCCTGGGGCTCATCCCAGGCATCTCATCCCTGCCTTACTCCACGGGGATAAATTGCACTCGGGATCATCTGAGTTAATCCCGGGCGCCGGCCCAGCTAACCCGGGCCTGCCTTTGAATCCCAGGCTGTATCCTCCCAGCCCAGTGCTCTCAGAAATCCCTTGTCAGGGGGATATCTGCCTATTCCCCCACAAATTTCCCCGTTTGGAGCAACATCCAGCCCCACATCAGTCACATTTCAGTATTTTTCCATCCAGCCCCATGCCAGTCAATATTTCAATATTTTCCCATTCTGCTCCATGCCAGTCAATATTTCAGTATTTTCCCATCCAGCCCCACCCAGTCACATTTCAATATTTTCCCACTCTGCCCCACACCAGTCACATTTCAATATTTTCCCATTCTGCCTCGTGCCCGTCACATTTTAACATTTTCCCACTCACAGCCCAAAGTGGGGGGTTTGTACCATTCCAGAGAAGTTGCAGACATTCCCTCTTTCCAGTGACGCTCCGTGTTTGTTCTCACACTCAAGAGATCCCAAACTGGACCTCACCATCCGCACCCCTCTGGTGTCCCTGTTTGCTGGACTCCTCTCCAAACCCCTGCAGCTTTTCCCATTTCGGGTGCCCACCTCATTTCTCCTCCTAATTCCAAATTATTTTGGCTTCCAGTCCTAAATAAACTGGAACCCTCTGAAACCACTGCTGCCCCTCACACAACTCCTCACACAAGTGACTGAGAGCGGGGAAAAAAATGGGATTTGGTGTCCCTCAGGATAAGGACAAGTCCTGGCTGCTCATTTTCGGTTCCACCTGAAAACAAAGGCGAGCTTGGAAACTCCTTTCCTCCTCCACAACCCACCCACGCCTTGTGCAGAGCACCAGCAGGATTGTCTGCAGTTTCCCCAAGCCAAACCCCAAATCTCCATCTCTGAGCTCAGGCCCACGGTCCAGCCAGACCTGGATCAGCCACCCAGGAGGAATCATGGAGCCGATCCTCGGCTGTGCTTTCCTTGGGATCAGCGCCCCTCCGCAGGGGCTGCCCCGGCTCTGGAATGGTTTGGGAGGTGCTCCAGGTGTTGGTGATCCCTCACCCCAACCCGGCTGTGGGAATGACCAGGGCTGGGCTCAGGACAGAGCTGCTGTCCGTGGATCCATGAATCCTGCCCTCTCCATCATCCCAAGGATCCATGGATCCTGCTCTCTCCATCATCCCAAGGATCCATGGATCCTGCTCTCTCCATCATCCCAAGGATCCATGGATCCTGCTCTCTCCATCATCCCAAGGATCCATGGATCCTGGCCTCTCCATCATCCCATGATCCATGGATCCTGCTCTCTCCATCATCCAAGGATCCATGGATCCTTCCCCTTTCCATCATCCCATCCTGCCCATGGCCCATCCCAGCTCCTCCAGGACTTTCTGCGAGCTTTGGTGAGTATGGAGCTGGAATTTGGGATGGGCCAGAGGAATTGGGACACCCCACAGGTGGAGAATTCCCAAGGGAAGCACCTACTTCCAGATCTTGGCCTTGAGGACTCATCCAGGATTTCATCGTATACTTTCAGCTCATTAACAAACGAACTAATCACTCTCCCTGGGCTGCCCACAGGAATTCCTGACAGCAACAACCACAACAACAACCACAACAACCCCGACAACCGCCGCGGTGCCGGCTGGTCCCGGCGGCGCCCCCGGTCCCGGAACGCGGAGAAGGCGGAGACGGGCACGTACCTGCGGGGAGAGGCCGTTGCTGACGGGGTTCATGTGGTTGGCGGGCGCCGTGGCGTTCATGAAGCTCTCGGAGTAGCTGGAGAAGCTGTGCCGGGCGCCGTAGGCAGAGCCGGAGTCGGCGGCGGCGGCCAGCCCGCCCTGGTGCATGGTGGAGGGCGGCAGCGGCTGCGGCCGGTGCACGGTGCTGCCGCCGTCTGCGGGGACACAGGGACACCAACGGGCTGGGATCACCCCGGGAAAGCCCCGGGAAACCGCCAGGAAATGCTCGGGAAACCGCCAGGAAACCCCCGGGAAACCGCCAGGAAACCTCTGGGAAATGCCCGGGAAACCGCCAGGAAACACCCAGGAAACTGCCAGGAAACCTCCGGGAAATGCCTAGGAAACCTCCAGGAAATGCCCGGGAAACCACCAGGAAACCCCTGGGAAACCGCCAGGAAACCCCCCAGGAAACGCCCAGGAAACCACCAGGAAACACCCGGATAACAGCCAAGAAACTCCTGGGAAACTGCCAGGAAGCTGCCAGGAAACACCCAGGAAGCCCCCGGGAAACTTCCAGGAAAACCCCAGGAAACCACCAGGAAATTGCCAGGAAAACCCTGGGAAACCCACAGGAACCCCCCAGGAAAGCCCCAGGAAACCCACGGGAAACCACCCCAGGGAACCCCTGGGAAATCCCATGGAAACTCCTGGGAAACCCCCAGGAAACTCCTGGGAAATCCCTGGAAAAATCCCAGGAATGGTGGCCTGGCCATGCCGGGACCCAGCAGCTCCGCACTGTGCGAAGCTGGGGGAATGTCTGGGTTTTCACTTCGTTTTTCCCTCTCAAGAGAAGCTGTGAATTCCTTGGTGAAGGCCCAAGGCTGATGGGATTCACTACTCCTTCCACTGGAATATTCCCGCTGGTGAACCCTGGAACGGAGATTTACCCTGAACGAGGGGTCACCCACACGGCCCCCGATTACCGGGGTGTGCTCCTTGCTCAAAACTCCAGCCGTGGCACACGGGCACACGGCAGAAGGGACGTGGGATAGAAGAGAAAACGGAGGAATCCCCGTTGACTTGAAGAAAAACCTGGATTTTCCCAACTAAAGGAAAACCACAAGAGGCGCACAAGTGTCCCACCCGCGGGCAGGACACCACAGATCAGAGACTCCCACCGAGGGAATCACAGAATGGTTTGGAAGGGACCTCAAAGGGAATCACAGAATGGTTTGGAAGGGACCTCTAAGCCCATCCCTGTTAAATCCACTCTTGGTGCATCCAAATAAGGAAAAGGGGGTTCAGTTGGACCACTATGGAGAAGCACCAGAACTTTCCGTTCTCCTCTCGTCGGCGTTGGCCCAGCGCCAGCACAGGGGCGCTGGTTGGGCTTTGGAAACGTTCCCCAAAACCTGTGGCTGTTCCTGTTGGCAGCAAGCCAAGCTGTCCCACCTGGACCAGCGAGCGCTCAAAGACTGCACAGAGGTGCTCAGTGGATTTTTTGGACTGCCTCAGCCAGCGCTGAGCTCTGTCTGCACCGCATTCAACTTAAATTTCTTCTGTTTGTTATTTCCACCGTTATTAAAACCTTTTCTTTCACAAAGCGCGGCCAGAGAAGTTCCCTGGCTGTTATTGAGCCATTCTGAGTGGCTGAAGTTCAACCCTTGGGCTCGCTACACCTTCACAAGGCTCGCCACACCCCGGGCAGGTGCAGGACCGGATCACCCCCGTTCCCACCCCCGGGAGGCTCCGACACCGCGCGGCCCGGCCGAGGGGAGGTGGGGGCGGCAGGCGGGGGGCTCACCTTGGGAGATGGTGGTGGTGGGGTAGGAGGAGTCGGGCAGCTGGTACGGGGGCAGCGCCGGCATCCCCGCGGGCGGGAAGCCCCCCGGCAGCAGGTGGTTGAAGGCCGCCAGCTGGTTGGCTCCCGCCTGCTTGCGCCAGCGCGCCCGGCGGTTGCTGAACCACACCTGGGGGGACAGAAAACAGCCCCTGGTGACACCTGAACAGTGTCTGTCACACCTGGGGGGACAGAAAACAGCCCCTGGTGACACCTGAACAGTGTCTGTCACACCTGGGGGGACAGAAAACAGCCCCTGGTGACACCTGAACAGTGTCTGTCACACCTGGGGGGACAGAAAACAGCCCCTGGTGACACATGAACAGTGCCTGTCACACCTGGGGAGACAGAAAACAGCCCCTGGTGACACATGAACAGTGCCTGTCACACCTGGGGAGACAGGAAACACCCCATGGGTGACAAACATCCCATGGGTGACACCTGAGCTCTGCCCTGTCACACCTGGGGGGACAAGAAACAGTCCATGGTGACACCTGAGCAATGTCTGTCACACCTGGGGGACAGGAAACAACCCACAATGACATCTGAGCAATGCCCCAGCTGGGGGGACACAAAACACCCCATGGTGACACCCGAGCAATGCCTGCCACACCTGGGGGGACAGAAAACAGCCCCTGGTGACACCTGAGCAGTGTCTGTCACACCTGGGGGGACAGGAAACACCCCATGGTGACACCTGAACAGTGACACCAGAGCAATGTCCACCACACCTGGGACAGAAAACAGCCCCTGGTGGCATCTGAGCTCTGCTCTGTCACACATGGGGGACACAAAACACCCCATGGGTGACAAACACCCCATGGTGACACCTGAGCAATGCCTGTCACACCTGGGGGGACAGGAAACAGCCCCTGGTGACACCTGAGCAATGCCCTGTCACACCTGACGGCAGCACCTTCCGGCCAATGCCAAAGCCGGGCTCAAGCTGGGCCCAGCCTCCGGCGTGCGGCGGTGAATCCCCAGCGCCGTTCCTCGTTCCCTTCCCCCCCAAAGCCCCATCCCCGTCCCCCGCAGGGTTTCCAGCGGCCGGGGGCGCCGGGATGCGGGGGGTGATGGGGTAAGAGCTGGTCCGAAGATCCCTTGGGGTCTCACGACTGTCAGGGGCTGAGACCCCAGGACCCTAAACCACAGCACAGGAGCTCTGGTCTGGCTGAGGCGGGACCCGGGTTCCTCCTGCAGCTGCACCCACTGGACCAAGACACCCCCTCAGAGCCGTGCAGGAACAACGGGACTGTCACGGTTCCCGGGCCGTGTTTGCGGAGCTGTGTTTGCTCTGACTGTGCTGTACCTGCTGCAGAGCCCAGCCTGCCCCGCTCCTACACTGTGCAAGAAAACCTGCAGCACTCACGAGACCTCTCCCCCTTCCTGCCCTGCTGCCCCTCGCCCCAAAAAGGACTACAATAATCACCCTGAAAAAGAGATTCTCTGAGGCCTCCCTGACGGACAAGACGGATCTATTGGCGCTCCACGAGGACTGCCAAGGTGGTCTGTTGGCTCCATGCCATGAGGACTCGCGTCTGCTGTCGGTAACTACACCACCCTTTTCCTCTTTTCCCTCTTTCTTTCTTTCTTTTCTTTCCCTTCTCCTCTATCGCATTTTGTTTGTATCACTAAAGATACATTGATTTTAATTGAACCAAATCCTCATTGCCTCTTTTTGCACTCTGAAATCAGAACGAGCAGTGATGGCCGTCCATGGGGTCGTGACAACCGGGTTGGAGTGTTCCTCAGAGCCCATCCCAGCCCACTCCGGTACCCCCGGCCGCCCCCGGTACCCTCCAGGCTGGGGATCCCACCACGGGATTAAGTTCCACACCAGCGGCACTGCGAGCAGGGATAAACACCAGATCAGCATCGCGCTGGTGGGCTTGGACAGGCTCGAGAGACGGAGCCGCCCCGCAGGGAGCTCGGGGGGCTCAGCTCCTCCGGCCGGGGCTGTGCTGAGCCCTGCCCTGCCTGCGAGGGCTCTGCGGCCTCGGCGCTGGAATAAACCCGGCCTGAAGGCCGGCACAAAGCTGAGCTCAGCCCTGCAGCGTTGCCACAGCCGCCAGGCTCCAGAGGAGGTTTCCAAACTTGTGTGGCTGCCCTGGTGTGTTTTATCGGGAGCAATCTCCCTTCTGCAGGGCAAAAAGGGCTCCCCAAGTGTTTTACTGGGGGGAAATTCCTTTCTGTAGGGCAAGAAGGGCTTCCCAAATATTTTATTGGGGGGAATCTCCCTTCTGCAGGGTGAAAAGGGCTGCCTAAGTGTTTTATCAGGAGCAATCTCCTTTCTGCAGGGCAAAGAGGGATTCCCAAATGTTTTATCGGGGGAATCTCCCTTCTGCAGGGTGAAAAGGGCTCCCCGAGCTGTCTCCTGGGCTGGCTTTGCTTCCTTTCGTCAGGGAGGGCTCTCAGGCCTGGTCGTGTTTGGGGTTCACGAGGATAAGCTTTCAAGGCAGATGAGAACGCAGCTGCTGGGCTTTGGGAGGCCTCGAGAGCTGCAAAACACGATTGAATTTCACAGCAGCCAGGGGAAAAAAACGGAGCAAAAATCGAGAGTGGGGGGAAAGCCGCCCCCCTCTGTCGGGTTCCCAAGCTGCTCGGCCTCAGGTCAGGAGCTGGGCTTACAAAGGGGTTCCCACACCTTGGGGGCAACCCCAAACTCCCCAAATCCTGCTGAACCAACCCAAATTTCCTTCCCCAGATGCTGCAGAACCAACCCCAGACTGACCCAAAGTCTGCAAAACCAACTGCAAATTCTGTCACCCAAATCTTGCAGAACCAAACCCAAACTCCCCAAATCCTGCTAAATCAACCCAAATTTCCTTCCCAAGACACTGCAGAACCAGCCCCAGACTCACCCAAAGTCTGCAAAACCAACCCCAAATTCTGTCCCCCAAATCTTGCAGAACCAACCCCAAACTGCTCCAAATCCCGCTAAACCAACCCAAATTTCCTTCCCCAGATGGTGCAGAAACAACCCCAAACTGCTCCAAATCCTGCTAAACCAACCCAAATTTACTTCCTCAGATGCTGCAGAACCGACCCCAAACTCCTTCTCCAAATCCTGCAGAACCAACCCCAACCCCTCTTCCCAAATCCTGCTGAAAAAGCCCCAAACTCCCTTCCCAGGCACGGCAGAACCGTGGTCCCACAGGCCCCAAACAGGATCCCAGTCTCAAAGTGGGTGCCTTTGCCTCGAGTTCCCTGTAAATTCCTCATTCCTGGGCAGTTTTCTTGTTGGAAAAGGCAATTTTCAGTCAGGCAGTTCTGAGTCAGTGTCCCCTGAGCTTCCCCCTGGGGTTGTTTTCGGGTTCCCTGGATCTGTTCCCCATTTCCTGGGGTACTGAGGGAATGGTTTGATCAAACCCCACTTGTGGGGTTGTTTTGGGGTTCCCTGGATCTGTTCCCCATTTCCTGGGGTACTGAGGGAATGGTTTGATCAAACCCCACTTGTGGGGTTGTTTTGGGGTTCCCTGGATCTGTTCCCCATTTCTAGGCGTGCTGCAGGTTTGATCCAGCCCTGCTCCCAGGGTTGTTTTGGGGTTCCCTGGATCTGTTCCCCATTTCCTGGGATATTATTTGGTCCAGCCCTGCTCCCAGGGTTGTTTTGGGGTTCCCTGGATCTGCTCCCCATTTCTAGGTTGCAGATTTGATCCAGCCCTGCTCCCAGGGTTGTTTTGGGGTTCCCTGGATCTGTTCCCCGTTTCCTGGGGTGTTATTTGATCCAGCCCTGCTCCCAGGGTTGTTTTGGGGTTCCCTGGATCTGTTCCCTGTTTCCTGGGGGCTGTGACGGCCCCGGCAGTGCCCAGGCCCGGGCAGGCCCTGATTTAACGCTGGTTTCCTCACAATGAGAACAAGAACCCCGCGGTTCCCCCCGCGCCCTCGGCCTCAATGCCGGCCCCGGGAGGTTTGTGGGGCCCTGGCAGGTCCTTGGCACCCAAGCCCTCCTTCCCCAGAGCTGGGGCTGGGGCACGGCCAGCCCGGAGAACCTCCAGGAGGTGACAGAAATGGGTCACCTCACCCCCTGTGTGCTCCCACACTCTGGGGCTGCTCCTGGTGCCCAAATCCCCCAAATCTGGCACAGAAATGGGTCACCTCACCCCCCCGTGTGCTCCCACACTCTGGGGCTGCTCCTGGTGCCCAAATCCCCCAAATCAGAAATGGGTCACCTCACCCCCCGTGTGCTCCCACACTCTGGAGGTGTTCCTGGCTCCCAAATCCCCCAAATCTGGGACAGAGTCGAGGGGAGAGCAGTGAGTGAACCCCGAGGCCTGAGGCGCTTTGCCATGCATCCAGCCCAGTCCGTGGAAGGTTCTGGGAGCAGGGAGCAGCACAAAGGAATAAAGAAATAACCTAAATAAGCTTTTTTTTTTTTGCCCAAAGGGGATCCCCTGTCCCCTTTTTTTTGGTCCTGCACGGGTGCAAAATTCCAGTCTGGAATGGGGGCTGTGGGCCTGCCCTGCTCCTGTCGTGTCCCTCCCTTCCACTTCCACACCTGGAGTATTTCTGGTACTTAAGGAGAGAAATAAACCTTGTCTGTGGAGAGGAAAAGGAGAAAAAGAAACCTCTTTGAAGAGGAAAAGAAGAAGAATAAACTTCTCCTTGCAGAGGAACAGGAGAGAAAGAAACTCCTTTAAAGGGGAAAAGGAGAGGAACAAAGTTTGTCTGTTGAGGGGAAAAGGAGAGAAATTAAACTTCTTGCAGAGGAAAAGGAGAGACAAACCTTCTCCTTGCAGAGGAAAGGAGATAATAAACCTTCTCTTTGCAGAGGAAAACGAGAGATTTTTTTTTCTTTGCAGAGGAAAAGAGAGAAATGTTCTTTTGGCAGAGGAAAAGGAGAGAAAAAAACCTTTCTCTTTGCAGAGGAAAAGGAGACGAATAAAGCTGCTCCTTGCAGAGGAAAGGGAAAGAAATCTCTTTGCAGATGAAAAGGAGAGGAACAAACCTTTCTTTTTAGAGGAAAAGGAGAGAAATCCTCTCTTTTTAGAGGAAAAGGAGAGGAATCTTCTCTTTGCAGAGGGAAAAGAGAGGAATCATCCTTTCTTTTTAGAGGGAAGTGAGGAATAAACCTTCCCTTGCAGAGGAAAAGGAAGAGCTGGAAGAGCTCCCACCCCCAAAAGATCAAGATCACGGTGCAGAGAGCAGCACACAAAAAGCAAAACCATCACCAAGACCCAAATCCAGGAGAGAGGAAGGGAAACAGAACCCCGGGAATGCAGAGGCCACTCCAGCCATTTCTGACTCTCCCAAGGGTGGGAAAACCCTTTTTGTTTTCCCCAGCAAGAGCCAGGAGCTGCAAACCCACTCGGGATGAGACTCTCGGAAAGAAGATGTGGAGTGAGATGTTCCAGGATGGGACAGGAGGGCCTGGCTGCTCCGAGGTCCGATTTATGTGATCAAAACCCAGCTCAGAACAGGCTGCTGCTGCTTCACGCCCCGTGTGGGGTGATTCTCGTCTCATTTACACTTCCAATCTGCTCCGGATTAAAATCCACCCGTGTGAGAGCGGCAGCTTCCCACACCCGGTGTAATTCCTTTGTTTTATGCGGAGATAAAAGGATACTCAGGATCCTTTTACAGCCAGGTAGAGTCACCCTGGGGATGAGCCTTTTCAGGCTGCAGCGTTTGAGAAGAAAGGGAAGATAAACTCCGAGGGAGAGGATTATCGGCAGAGAAATCCAGTTCCTAATTACGCTCCTCCTGTGACTCTGGGAGAACTGTTGCTTTTGGGATTGAAGTCAACCAATCTGAGCCCTTACACAGCCTGTGCACGGGGTTAAACCGAGGATAAACCCCCCATTTTGCACATTTTGGGCCATTTCCACACTCAGCCAGCTGAGACTGAGGCTCTCTCACTGCGGAAGGAGCTGGAGCCAGCGCGAGATCTCGGCGATTTTTGGGGCAAACAAAGGGGAAGCGATAACCCTAAAAAACCAGCACCCTAAAAAACACCTGCAATAACCCCAAAACCCCACCTGCACCAGAAGAGCTTCCCGGGGGTTTAAAGCAGCCCTTCCCACAGGACCTGGCTGGAGGCTGCGGCCCCAGGGGCGCCAGGCCTGGCACAAAGCCCCTGGCGGGATTTATCTCCCCGAGCACAGGCAGCGGCTCTTCACGGCCCAAACAGGTCCATTCCCTCATTCCCAACCCCGAGAAGAAAAAGCAGAGCCTCTGCAGCTAATGACGTTTGCGATTCCTCCCCTTCCCCCAGCTGGAAGGTGGCTGGGGCCTTTTATGCTCGTAAATCATTTTATTGGTGGTTGAAATCCCGAGGCTGCGGCGGCTGCCTGTAATGCGAGGTGCACTTCAAAGGGAACCTGCCTTCGGTTCCCGCCTGCTGCTCGGGGTTTATCGGCCCCGAAAGATTCCCCTGCCACGGATCCTGTTACACCATGGCGAGCCTGGCGTGGAGCCTGGGCCCGCTCCAACGCGCTGGGGGAGGAAGAGGAGGAAGAGGAAGAGGAGGAAGAGGAGGAAGAGGAGGAAGAGGAGGATGTTTGGGGGCTGCCGGGGAGGTTTCTCCGAGGCTGGGCTTACAAAAGGGGTCCCATGTCTTGGGAACCAAGCCAATAATCCCTTCCCAGACACTGCAGAGCCAACCCCAAACTCCTTCCTCAAATCCTGTAGAACCACACCCAAACTCCTTCCCCAAATCTTGCAGAACCAACCCCAAACTCCCTTCCCCAAACACTGCACAGCCAACTCCAAACTCCCTCAAATCCTGCAGAGCCAACCCCAAACTCCTTCTCCAGAAACTGCAAAACCAACCCCAAGCTCCTTCCTCAAATCCTGTAGGACCAACCCCAAACTCCTTCCATAAATCTTGCAGAGCCAACCCCAGACACTGAAGAACCAACCCCAAACTCCCTTCCCAGAAATTGCAGAGCCACTCCCAAACTCCCTTCCTCAAACACTGCAGAGCCAACCCCAAACTCCTTCCCCAGAAATTGCAGAACCAACCCCAGACTCCCTTCCTCAAATCATGCAGAACCAACCCCAAGCACTGCAGATCCGACCCCAAACTCTCTTCCCAGAAACTGCAGAGCCACCTCCAAACTTCCTTCCTCAAATCTTGCAGAACCGACCCCAAACTCTTTCCTCAAACACTGCAGAGCTAACCCCAAACTCCCTTCCAAGGAACTGCAGAACCACCCCCAAATTTGGGGCCGGCACTTGGGGAAAGGGCTGGGGAAGAGCTGAGCAGGAGAACCAGCAGCTCCTCGTTCTCTCCAAGCAGATCCCTGAGGGTTCCCTGCAGTGTCCATGGGCTCCTCTCCATGGGAATGGGGCTGGGAACAGCCCTCTGCACCTGCTGCATTCGGGGTTTTTCCTATGGATCAGCTCCCAAATCAGCCTTAAATAGAGAAATGTGCTCTAAAAAGCGCTTGGTGTTGCTGAGGGGGAGCAGAGGAGGGGATCCCATCATGGAAAAAGCCGGGAAGGAGATCTCCAGGGAGTTCTCCATGGCCTGCTCACAACCAGGGCCCAGGCAGGGGCACCTGGCTCAGTCCCGCTCCTGGATATCCTGGATATCCCTCAGGCCTCCCAAGGAGGGCAGAGGGAGCTGGGAACGCTCCCCAGCCCATCCCTGCTGGAGCAGCTGCCTGCCAGGACGGGGCTGGAGCGAATTATCCCAGCTATGGATCAGCTCCCACAATTTGTCAGACAAGGAGAGGAAAGGAAGGTCAAGAAGAGCCTCCTGTGGGAGGGGAAAAAAAAAAGAAAGAAAAAGCCTGTTGTGCTCCTGCTCAGCCTAATCAGGACTTGATGTGGGAGAAAGATGGATGGGATGGATGAGAAAATAAATGGAAACAGGGCTGGGAAAGCCAAGGGGGCTGCAGCACCTGTTTGTGCTCAGGGGCTGCAGGAACCAGGTGGGAAAGGCTCTTTCGTGGCCTCAGGACACCCAGAATGTTCCACGGGGTCAGCTAAAGGCCCTTTTCAGCTGGAGAAAGGGGATTCTCCCAGGTCAGGGCCTCAGCACATCCCAAATGTTCCACAGGGTCAGCTGGAGGCCATTCCCTGCTAGATAAAGGGGATTCTGCTGGGTCAGGGCCTCAGGACACCCCAAATATTCCACAGGGGCAGCTAAAGGTGATTCCCAGCTGGACAAAGAGGATTCTCCCGGATCCGGCCTTCAGCACATCCCAAATATTCCACAGGGTCAGCTAAAGGCCCTTCCCAGCTGGATAAAGGGAATTCTGCTGGGTCAGGGCCTCAGGACACCCCAAATATTCCACAGGGGCAGCTGAAGGCCATTCCCAGATAAAGAAAGGGGATTCTCCCGGGTCAGGGCCTCTCCAGCTCTCCTGAACCAGAGCAGGGCCTCGCCCACCCTGCCAAAGCTGAGTTCAGGGGGTGCAGAGGAGTTTTGGAGAGGAGCTGGAGCTGGGGAGACCCCAGGGGCATTCCCTGCTCCATCCCTCCTGTGGGGTCCCCTAAATCCACACAGCTCTGCAGTGGTGATGTCTCCTCTCAGCTGAGACACCAGGGAGCATCCCCGGGGCCACTGAGAGGATTCCCGACAGGAAAAACCAAATCCCAGGAGGACACACAGAGCTGGGCCCAGGGGTTTTCTCCTGCTCTGTCCCTGCTCTCGCTCAGTGCTGAGCCTCTTCCTCTGGTGGGTGATGTGGTGGAGATAAAAATTAAACATTAAATATTAAATATTAACTACTAAACCAGGTTAGTGGAGCAGAACAAATGGCTCCTGACAAATGAGATTATCCAGGGAATTCAGTCTGGATTTCTGCCGGCATTTCCCGGATCCTGGAGGTGGCAGCTGTTTGTAGGATTTCGACGAACAGGTGAGTGGGGTTTGGGTTTTTTTTTGGGAAAACACCTGGGTTTGGTTAAACAAGGCCTTGTCAGTAGGGAAAAATTTCATTGGGACATTGGTTCCTACACGGCTGCAGTGTTCCTTAAACATTTTCTCAAGTAAATGAGACAGAGGGGAGTGGGATAAGGGGGAATGGGATGGGGGGATGGGATTGTGGGAAATGGGATGGGGGGATGGAATAGAGAGGGAGTGGGATTGGGGGAATGGGATGGAGGGGAGAGGGATAGGAGGGAGTAGGATGGGGGAAATGGGATGGGGGGAATGGGATGGAGAGGAATGGGATAGAGGGTAGTGGGATAGAGGGGGAATGGGATGGGGGAATAGGATAGGGGAATAGGATAGAGGGAATGGTATTGTGGAGAATGAGATGGGGAAATGGGATAGAGGGGAATGCAATAGGGGGAATGGGATAGAGGAGTGGGATGAGGGAATGGGATAGAGGGGAATGGGATTGAGGGGAATGAGATGGGGGAAATGAGATAGAGGGGAATGGGACAGAGGTGGCCACTTCCACATGAGACATCCTAAGCCGGGCTGGAACTCCCAGCTCTGAGCTCAGTGATGCAGCTTTACCCCTCAGCACAGAGGTCGGTAATATTTATAAATCAAATCGCACTCCCGTGGAACAACGCAGCTTTTGGCCATTGGCCTTTCCCAGCTCCACGTTTTACAAGCTCTGTTTCCCAGGGGTGATTTCAGCTGTCAGAGGAGCCTCTGCTAAAATCAAACATAAACTTTAAACCGGACCATGTGTTCTGCTCCCTGATTATCCCTGTCTAACCCCAGCTCTGAGCGTGGCTGGGACCTGGGGATGGTGACAAGCATCAGGTGCTGTGGGAAAGCTGCAGGATTTTATAAATATTTTATAAATATTTTTCTCCTGGCAGCCAAACCTCGATGATTTAAGAGCTGCATTGGAACATTTTGGGGCAGGATTCGATGTTGCCACCCCTGGGAGGTGCAGGAGGTGTCAGGGCAGATTTCCTGCCTCAGCCAGGCTCCAGCAGCACCTCGAGCCCTGCCACCGAGACTTCCTCTGCCAAGAAAAGCTTCCAGGGAGAGCTCCAGTGGCTCAGAGATTAGAACACCCTGGCACAGCCCAGCCTGCTCCTGGCTGCTGTGAATATTCCCCAGTGCTGAGCACAGGAACTGAACTGGTGAACTGGGACAGACTGGGGAGGTGGAGCCTTGGCCACTGGACCCTTACTGGGCTGGAACCAGGGGTTTGGGACTGGGGGCACAAAGGTTTTGGTCCCTGCCCTGGCTGAGCTGGGGATTTTGGGCTGGAAGTGCTGCTTTTACCAGCCCCAGGAGGCCCTGTGTGGTTTTGGGGCTGACCCTGCTGCCATAAATGGGTGCAGCCCGGCCGGGTTTGGTTCGGGGTTGGGTCCGAGTGACACCGGGTGACACCAGCAGGGCCTGGGGCTCCTCCTCTGGAGGGAACCCCGACCTTGCCCACCTCGGGCAGGGCACCGGGGGCTGGCAGCTCCCCCGGGCTCAGGGAGAGGCAGGGCAGGACAAACAGCCACAGCAGCCAGCTCCAAGTTCCTCATCCTGGCACAAAATCCGTGATTTTACCCAAAATCCAGTTCTACCGATCCCAGAGGATCCCTCCATCCACAGGATGGGCTCAGAGGAGGGGAATGGGGTTCCAGGGAGCAATTCCTGCTGTGGAATTCTCCCTTTGGGTCGTGGATTCCCTGCCCCACACGTGCAAAACGAGCTGGCCCTGAAGACCCCAAAGCTGATCCCATTCCCAAATCAACACCTTCCACTATCCCAGGGAGCTCCAGCCTGGCCTGGGGCACCTCCAGGGGTGCAGGGGCAGCCCCAGGGCCCCCCCAGCTCACAGCCAGGAACTCCCTCCCAAAATCCCACCTAAACCTTCCCTCCTTCTGCTCCAGCACATCCCCACCCCGTCCTAGCACCCCCAGGCCCTTCCCAAAATCCGTCTCCAGCCCTGTTCAGACTCTGGGGCTTGGAATTCCAAGAGCTCATCCCTGGCTTGCCTGAAGTTCAGCTGGAGAAGGATTTTCTGCTGGTTCCTGCAGCTCTGTTCCCATGGAAAAGGGAATTTCTCAGTGAAGGGAAATTCATTTGTGTGGCCGAGGTGCTGCAGCCCTGGGCAGAATGAGGCCCTTCATTCCCCACAGCGGGAAACGTCTCCAAAAGTCCACTTTTCTGTGGAATGCCAGAATTCCAGATTCCAAAACTGCTCCAAGCCTTCTTATGGAATGGCAGAGGTGCTTTCTGGATCATTGGGGATCCATCGGGAGGAAAAAAGCCATACAAAAAGCCATATAAAAAGCCATATAAAAAGCCATATAAAAAGCCATATAAAGCCCTGGCTGGCAGCTCTGCCATCTGCTTTAATTTGGGATTGAAAGGAGAGATTCTCAATGCAGGGAATGCAGGGAATTTCCTGGGGATTGGCATTGAAAATCGGCATCTCAGAGCACCCACCTCCGGGATTCCCAGGAATCCCTCAGGAGGAGCCAGGATCCCAAACCTGCCCGTGCCAGGATCCCAAACCTGCCTGTGCCAGGATCCCAAACCTGCCCGTGCCCACCTGAGTCACCCCCAGGTGATTCTGAGGAGCCAAAAACACCCTCTGGGGTTTTTTGGAGGGAAATCTTGCCTGATTTTTGGATGTAAAATTTCAGAGCCTCCAATCCCTGGCTCAATCACAGCACTGGGAAAAATAAGGAGAACCTCTGCACCAGGGAATATTTGTGGAAAATGTTCCCAGTGGAGAATTTCCCAAGTTGAAAGTGGATAATTTGGACAGTTTTGTTTTACTTTCAGTTTCTTCCTGCTGGCGAAATAACAGCAACAAGCAGTGAGGGTTGTTGGTAACCTGCCCTGAAAATGGAACAGATTTGGGAAAACCAGTCCACAACTGGGATTGTCCAGGACAAGGATTAATTCCAGCTCCCCATCCTCGCGGCTGCTGGCCCTGGTGGCTTTTGTGACACCACCTCAGGGAGGTCGCTCCTACACCTACGGAAGAATCTCCTGGCAAAAGGATTTTCCAGCTGAAAACCACCCCACAAACGAATTCCCCATTGTTTATGGGAAATGGATTGTTCTGGGAAAAAAGTCCCTCCACCAGGAATGCCAGGGAGAAAAAGCTTCAAAGCTGTCACAGAATCCCTTTTAAGGTTTTTTTTTTCAGCCACATCAAAACTTTGACATCATCCACGAGATAATTACAAAAACGGGCGAAACATCCCAGAAAGCGTCCGAGATCAAAATCAAAGCTCCCGCTAAATTAACTGAGCGAATTCCTGTTAATTCCCTAATGCCGGGGACATTCACGGGTTGTTTTCCGGGAGGGCGAGAATTCCTCCAGCTCAGGACATTGCCTCGCACAGGGACAAATCCCTGGAATTTCCACGGGCTGGCCACCGCCGTCCCCACCCCGCTGAAACCCACGCGGGCCCTGCTGGGCCCGGGATTAACCCGTTAACGCCCGAGCTGGAATCCGCAGCCCGAGCGGCCAAACCCCGCCGTGACCCGGCCAAAGCCCGGCTCAGCCCCCGGAGAAAGAAACCGGAGCCGGGAGCGGCTCCCCCGGCCCGTCTGCCCGCCCGGCCCGCGGGGTTTGGGAGCTGTCAACGCCTCCGAGTCCCGCTTATCGGACAGGGGGGATCGGGGCCCGGCCCGCCGGGAGGGACCCGCGGCCTCCCCGGGGAGAGGGGCACGGGATGGGAGACCCGGGAACGACACGGCCCGGGAATGGCACAGGCTGGGGATGGCACCGGAATGGCACGGCCCGGGAATGGCACAGCCCGGGGATGGCACAGCCCGGGAATGGCACAGCCCGGGGATGGCACAGCCCGGGAATGGCACAGCCCGGGAATGGCACAGCCCGGGAATGGCACAGCCCAGGGACGGCACAGCCCGGGAATGGCACAGGCTGGGGATGGCACAGCCCGGGGACGGCACAGCCCGGGAATGGCACGGGAATGGCACAGCCCGGGGATGGCACAGCCCTGGAATGACATGGCCCGGGAATGGCACGGCCCGGGGATGGCACAGCCCGGGAATGGCACAGCCCGGGAGTGGCACAGCCCGGGAACGGCACAGCCCGGGAATGGCACAGCCCGGGAACGGCACAGGCTGGGGATGGCACAGCCCGGGAATGGCACGGCCCGGGAATGGCACGGCCCGGGGATGGCACGGCCCCCAATTCCCACAGGGAGAGGGGCACAGACGGGAACCCGGGGATGGCACGGCCCGGGAACGGCACAGTCTGGGGATGGCACAGCCAAGGAATGGCACAGCCCGGGAGCGGCGCAGCCCGGGGATGGCACAGCCGGGGGACGGCACAGCCCGGGAATGGCACAGCCCGTGGCTTCCCCAGGGAGGAGGGCACGGGACGGGAACCCGGGGATGGTGGAGAGGCAGCGGCACCCGGGGGAGATCAGAGAACAGGAGAGGAGCAAAGAGAGACCCCCGGGTTTGTGCGGGGAGCATCGAAGGGGGGGTCCAGCACAGGAACAGGAGTGGGAGTAGGAGTAGGAATAGGAGTAGGAGGAGTGGGAGTGGGAGTGGGAGTGGGAGTGGGAGTGGGAATAGGAATAGGAATAGGAATAGGAATAGGAATAGGAATAGGAATAGGAATAGGAATAGGAATAGGAATAGGAATAGGAATAGGAATAGGAATAGGAATAGGAATACGAACAGAAACAGGAATAGGAATAGGATATAGGTATAGGAATAGGATATAGGTATAGGAATAGGAATAGGGCCAGGAACTGGATGCAGGAGGAAAGCCACCCCTGAGCTGTGATCTAGGGATGAGTGGAATGAGGACCAGATGTGGGGGAGCTGCTCTCCAGTCCCTCTCTTGGGTCACAAACCCCTGCTGGCCTCTGCCCCCACCCCACACGTGGAGCTCAGGGACATCACCCATGGTCTTGGTGAGGCCCTTCATGGAATCAGGGAACGAATCAGGGAATGAATCAGGGAATGAATCCCAGGGTGGTTTGGGCTGGAGGGCCCTCAAAGCCCACCCAGTGCCACCCAGTGCCACCTAGTGCCACCCCACAGGGACACCTCCTGCTATACCAGGCTGCTCCCAGCCCCATCCAGCCTGGCCTTGGGCACTGCCAAGGATCCAGGGGCAGCCACAGCTGCTCTGGGAATGCTGTGCCAGGGCCTCACCACCCACACAGGGAGGAATTTCTCCCCGATATCCCACTTAAACTGTTCCTCTTTCAGTTTAGAGCCATTCCCCCTTGTCCTGTCCCTCCACGCCTTGTAAACAACCCCAGAGCCCCTGCTCTGAGCTGGCCCTGCTACTTTAAAGCCATTTTTAACCCAAAACTCAACTCTTGGCTTAAAAACTGCATCGAGACAGAAGAGAGCCCCTGAGGTGGGGAGGATTCCCTGTTGGATGTGTCTGTGTGAATTTATGTGTGTGTGTGTGGGGCCTATTTTTTATTTTTCTTTTCCCCGGACCTCGACTGAGCGATGTCGGCAGATCCCAAAAGTCAGTGGAAGATCTGCCCTAATATCCAGAAAATCCGCCGAGGGCCCGCAGCCCCCCACGTGGTGGGAAATCCGCCCGTGCCAGGCTGCCGGGATGAGAAAGGCGGCAGGAATGTGCCTGGAGAGCAGCTGCTGCACGGCCCTGGCAGGAACATCCCCACCGAGGGGCTGGGAGCACGGAGGGGTTGGGAGAGCCCAGCTTGGGATGAGAAGAACGTTCTTATTTAATTAATCAGTTGATTAATTTCTTTGGCTTGTCCTTCCTCCCTCTCTTCTCCCAAATCCTTGGAAAAGGTTCGTGCTCTCCCTGGCATTTTGGGGCTCTTCCCTTCCTCCTCTGCATCCCTTGTGTGACCCTCACTCCGTCCCACGGTGTGCCCTGAGCTCTGCTCTCCCTCGAAATTCCGTTTTTTCCCGTTATTTTCCGCAGGAACATCCATTTTCTGTGCCCTGCCCCACAGCTTGTGCCCACCTACGCGAGGAAGAGCGATTAGGGCAAAACACACAGAGCAAAACTGGGGGAATTCACACATTCCAGCCCCAAAACTGGGGGAATTCACACATTCCAGCCCCAAAACTGGGGGAATTCACACATTCCAAGCCCGGAATGTGCCCTCCATGAGCCTCTTTCCCAGGCTCCCCACATCCCTGATCCTGCACAGCCACAAAATCAACGCCTTTGAACTCCCTGCACCAAGAACAAAGCCAGACCAGCCCAGGTTCTGCTGGATTTCCTTCTCCAGGCTCCACGGCCAAGTCTGGAGGGATGAGTGCTCCAGGAAAATCCAGGGTTTCCGAGGAGGAGGCTGGAGTGAGGTGACAGCTCCTGGAAAATCCAGGATTTCCGAGGAGGAGGCTGGAGGGAGGTGACAGCTCCAGGAAAATCCAGGATTTCCCAGGAGGAAGCTGGAGGGAGGTGACAGCTCCAGGAAAATCCAGGATTTCCCGGGAGGAGGCTAGAAGGAGGTGACAGGACCTGCTGCAGCGCCGGGAGTGCCGGACAATTCCTTGGGGAAGGTTTTAACCCGGAGTGGGGGACACCCCCATTCCCAGAGATTGGAGGGGGAAACCCCAAAACTCTCCTGGCGTTTCTGGCTCCTGGCTGAGCACATCCTAATCCCGACACCCACAGGCAAACCCAGCCCACTTTCCTTTGGAAAAGCTCATTCCAGGAGCGTTCCTCCTGCCTGGGGAGCCCCTTCCCTGCTCCCACAGTGCCCGGGATTCCTGCTGGGAGCGCGGACTGCGGGGTCTCCATTTCACTGCCGTGAATCCAATCCCCAATTCCTGCCCCTTTCCCGAGGGATTCCTTTATCCCGGGATCGCCGATCCCGGTGCTGTTTGCACACTGACCCAGCCTTTCTGCGGGACACGAGGGGTTCTGTGTGCAGCTCCCGCCAGGGCCATTAATCGTGTCCGTGTCAGAATTCCCATCTCCGAACCCTCCCTTCCCGCTCCTCCCCTCTGCTGCCTTCCCCCTCCTCAGCCCTTGTTGTGCTCTCTGGAGATCCAAAGGGGAAAAAAAAACCAAACAAAAAACTCAAACTCGTCTGAAAATTCACACGCAGAACTTGCAAACTTTGCAAAATCTGATCTGCTCCCGGGGCCGGGCCGGGAGATGTGGGATTGCTCCAGCCGGGAATAAACACGCGCCGCGTCCTCCGGGGAGAACGGAGGGATCGCCTCCAAGAGAAAATGCCAAATTTTAGCTCCCGGCCCCAGCGGGGACGCAAAGCCTGCAGCTGGCACCGCTGGAGGGGCCGAATCCAGAGGGCCTCTCCAGATCCGTGGGAATGTGGGCAAGTTGGACGGAGGGGCAGAGCTGGGTTTGACCGCGGTCCCACCTTGGAGCAGCCCCGTTCCCAGCTCCTCTCCAAGGGCTTTGCTTTTCCCCCCAGATCCGTAGCTCTGTGGGACCCCAGAGTTGCAGCTCCCGGTGGTTTTCCTACGCTTTCTCCAAGATTTTAGAGCAATAATTGACCTTCTAACACGTCCCTGGAACACTGCCCAGTGGTGTTTTCCAAGGAAAAGAGTGTTTTGTTTTCCCATCTCAATCTGAGAAGAAAATGGGGCCAAGAAGCCCTTGGGGCTGACATGGGGTGAGCTCCTGGGACAACTGAACACCCTATTGGCTGTACCTGTCACAAATCCTAATTAATCACCCTCATCAAATTGTAGGAATCCCACGACCGGGTGTGTCCGTGCCCAGCTGGAAGCTTCCAATAAAGATCTGCTTTTAGTTTGATTCTTTGAACCCCGTGGCAAAGAAGAGGCAGCGAAGGACCAGCCGCGTTCCAGGTGGGGGGAGCGGGGTTAGGCTGGGCTGTGCGGGGTTAGGCCAGGGATAGTGGGGTTAGGCTGGGCTGTGCGGGGTTAGGCCAGGGATAGTGGGGTTAGGCTGGGCTGCACAGGATTAGGCCAAGGAGAGTGGAGTTAGGCTAGGCTGCAACAGGGTTTGATTGGGATGTGTAGTGTTAAGCTGGGCTGTGCATGGTTAAGCTGAGGTGCACTGAGTTAGGGTTAGGGGAGAGAGTTAGGCCGGGAGAGAGAGGTTAGGCCAGGGAGCGTGGGGTTAGTCTGAGCTGTGCAGAGTTAGGCCGGAATGATCCAGGTCAAGCCAGAGTGCACAGGATTAGTCTGGGGAAGGCGGGGTTAGGCTGAGCTGCACAGACTTAGGCTAGAATGTGCAGGGTCAAACTGGGGTGCACAGGGTTAGTCCGAGGAGGGCAAGGTTAGGCCAGAATGTGCAGGGTTAAGCCAGGGTGCACAGTGTTGGTCTGGGGAGTGCAGAGTTAGGCTGAGCTGCACAGAGTTAGGCCAGAATGTGCAGAGTTAAGCCGGGGTGCACAGGGTTAGTCCGGGGAGCGCGGGTTAGGCTAGGCTGCACAGAGTTAGGCCACAATGTGCAGGGTTAAGCCGGGGTGCACAGGGTTAGTCCGGGGAGCACAGGTTAGGCTGGGCTGCACAGAGTTAGGCCAGAATGTGCAGGGTCAAACCGGGGTGTACAGTGTCGGTCCAGGGAGCTCGTGTTAGGCCGGGCCGAGCGGTTAGGCCGGGCCTTACCTGCACGCGGGCCTCGGTGAGCTTGGTGCGCTGGGCCAGCTCCTCGCGGGTGTAGATGTCGGGGTAGTGGGTCCTCTCGAAGGCCTTCTCCAGCTCCTCCAGCTGCTCCGCCGTGAACGTGGTGCGGCTGCGGCGCTGCTTCCGCTTCAGCGGCAGGTCCGGCTCCGACTCCACGTCCGAGCCCTCGTCCAGGCGGTTCCCTGCCGGGAGGGAGCAACGGGGCTCAGGAAGGGGGGACGGGGTTCAGTCCCGCGCGGGGAAAAAAAATATTGGAAATATTGGTTAAAGAGCCCGGCAGAGTTGGGAAAATGGAGATTGAAAGGGTGAATATTCCGGTTTGGGTTGGAAAGGCCTCGGAGTCCATCCAGTGCCACCCCGGCTATGGGGACACTTCCCGCTATCCCAGGGAACTCCAGGGATCCAGGGGCAGCCATGGCTTCTCTGGGAAATCCACTCCAGGCCCTCCCCACCCTCCCGGGGGGGAATTTCTTCCCAATGTCTGAGAACTGGAGTCCCTCAAGTCCGGCTTTCTCCTCAGCCATGGGATCCTGGAATCTCAGACCGCTTTGGGCTGGGAGGGACCTTAAATCTCATCCCATTGCACCCCTCGGAATGGGAAACCTTCCCCATCCCAGGCTGCTCCGAGCCCTGTCCAACCCGGCCTTGGACACTCCCAGGGATGGGGAATCCCCATTTCTCTGGGCCCCGCCACCCCCACAAGGAAAAGCTCTGCCCGTGAACAAAACCTCCACTGGTTTTATGCTTCTTTTTGCATTTCCTACCATCATTTTTCCCCATATTGCAAAGAAAACCTTGGGAAATCAAAACTTGTGGCAGGAAAAGACGAGCTCAGAAAGAAAAGATTTGAGTCCCTGAATCAAATCGTTACAGAGCAAAGAACTTCCAGAGCTTGGCTTATTCCAAGGAATTTCCATTTTTCGTTGGAAATTCCTGTTTCAGGGGTGCCCACTTTGCCCTGAAAAAGGCAGGAACTGAAATGTTGTCAATAAATGATTCTTTGACTCATGCTGCCCAATTTTCTCCTGCGATTTATCAAGTTTTGGGGTTGAAGATTTCAGTTTTTAAAACTTAGGGAGGTAAAAGAAAGAACCCTTGGGAATTTTTAAAGATGGGAGAAACCTTTCCAGCTCGGCCTCAGCTGGATGTTGGGCTGCCCACAGGAGACAGCTCAGCTCTCAAATCCCAAATTTCCCAGGGAATTGAGACGGCATCCAGCCCTTTCCCAATGTTTAATCAGTCACTTATTCCTTGACTTTCCCTGGACTTTTCCCTTTCTCTTCTCCCTGTTTTGATCCCAACACCAGGTGTGGCCTCCTGGGGCTCTCCTGAACCCAAAGGAGCACAGCTGGAACAAAAAATAAAAGTTTTGCTCTGTTTTGGCTGGAGAAGGCCCCACATGGACATTCCACACGTCCTCAGCAGCTTTTGGAGGAGCTGGAGCTCCCACGTTCTCTCTCCTGGAGCAATCCCAGGTTCCAGAAAGGTTCCGTGTGGAGTTTAGGGGGTGCAGACATCGATTTTGGAGACTCTCAGCCTCCAAAATGCGCCCCCGGTCCAGGGCAGCACAGAAGGGACAATGGGAAACCTTTGAGCTGGGGACAGCTCCGGCCCTGCACCTTTTCCTTCTTTCCCAAGAAAACAGCGGATTCGCTGGATTAATTGATTTTTTTCCCTTTCCGAGCCTGGCTGTTGTTTTCCACAGGAACCACCCAGCCTCGCTGAGAGCCAGAACCAAATCGTGCTCACAGCAAAGTCCTTTTTCTGTCGGGTGAACCTTTGCTAATTCAGGATTAAAGCGGGGCTTATGTAAGCTCAGCTTGACCGTAAAGTTCCCTGAAGTCTCTAACCGTGTTTTCCAGCCTGTTTTTTCCCCCTTTTTTGTTCAGCTCCTATATGATCATCACCCAAAAATCCGCCTCCCCTCTTGGCAGCGCCGGGAGCTGCAGCTGTGGCTCCCGACAGCTGCTGGGGGCTTTGGGAGGCTCAGATCCCCCCGGAGCCGCCTCGTTTGTGCCCGAGATCCCACAAAAAAACCCTCTGCATTCCAAACAAAATTCCTTTCACATCCCGGGGTTTGCAGGGACCTTGGAGAAGGTGCTGGGGCCAGGGGAGCTCAGTTCCAAGGGTTGTTTTGGGGGTAAAACACCCCTTGGAGAGGTTTTCTCTCCCTCTGGCTCTGGCATCCCGTTAAACATCTTAAACGCTTTCAGCTTTCGGATCCAAACCCTTTGATTTCCGAATTTCTCCCTCAAAATCCGTGAGAAATTTCCTGATGGCTTCAGAGGGGCAGCACCTGCCCCACATTTTAAAGAGCCTAAAAAAACAACCCAACCCTAAAAAATTCTCAAGGTTCTCCCGCACGTAGCCAGAATTCGTGTCTGAGCGAGATTTTTGGGATTTGTCCACTTCCAGGGAAGGCCTGGGGTCTCCGGGAGAAGGAACATCTGTGCTCGAGGTCAGCGGGGCTGCACATCTGGGCCCCAGATGATGCGGGGCAGGTAGGAGCCTGCACATCTGGGCCTTGGAGGAGCAAAGGCACATCTGGAATGCTCCAGCAAATTCCCTGGAGCTCCTCACGGGAGCTGCTCCACCGTTAACGAGCTCGGCCGCTCCTCCCGTCCCTCCTGAGATCCCGGGAAAGGATCTGTGCCAAATTTCACCTCCCTCACCTCACCTGGGAGGGGAAAACCCCCCAGACTTCCTTCCCCAGCTCCTGCTCAAGGATCCCTGATTTATCCATGAGGATTTGGGAGAGGATGAGGGATTGTCACTCTCTGTCCCCACCATGGTGCCGATTCTGGGCTGAAAGGGTCAGGATAACCAACACCAACAGCAGGATAAACCTTTCCATTCCCAAATTTCCCGACGGCTCCAGCCAGGCGCTATCCCCGTTTTCCAGCCGTGCCAGGGCCGGCGGGGCTCACCCACCCCGGGGGCCGGGAAGGGCTGGGAACGGCAGCCACAGCTCCTGGTGCCAAGCGCCCGGCTCCAAGAGCCCGACCTCAAAGCTGGAAGCGCGGGAGCGGGAAAACTCCCAGGGAATGCCTGGAGCAGCTGCCGGCAGCCGGAGCAGCTGCTGCTGTCAGGCAGGGAGGCGGGAAGGGCAGGGAATGTTTTCCAGCTGGGATGGGCCCTCCGGGCTGGAGGCAGCTCGAGGGCAGCTCGAGCTTCCTGCGGCCCCAGGAGGACACGGAGTGAGCCGGGATCACCGGGACACCGGGATTTGTCCTCTCCTGGGCTGGACCGGCCACCTCAGCTCCAGAAGCCGGAGCTCTCCTGGCATTCCCAGCTCCACTTTTCCCAGGCAGGAGCAAACCAACCCCATCCAGCACAGCCCACGGGCAGCGCCCTCACCTGCCGCTCTCACAGCCCCACAGGTCATTCCCATTCCCAACCCGCTGGAATATCCTGGATAATCCAATCCATTCCCACATCCCCACCTGCCACTGGTTTTCCAATTCATCCCAAACTGGGGATTCACCCCAAACTCAAACCCTTCATTTTTTCCAACCTATCCCCATGTGAACTCCCTGCCGGCAGCAGGAGCAGGGGGAGCCCCAAATTTCCAGGGATTTTTGCCGCAGGAATGACCCGGGGGTGTTTCAGCCTTGCTCAGCACGGGCAGGACGCAAAGGGGAAGGCGCAGATATTTCCAGCAGCCCCTTCCTGGGTGGGAAGGATGAAGGATGGAGGATGAACCATGAAGGATGAAGGATGGAGGATGAGGAGCAGCGGGCTGGCCGGCAGGCAGCTCCCTCAGGATCTCATCCAGGGAAAGATTGACGGGAAAAGCAGAGCTAGGAGTGAACGGAGGGGAAAACCTCCCAGCAGGACAAGGCAGAGAACAGGGAAAACCAAAGAGAAAAGGGAAAACCAGGAGAGAAGGGAAAACCAGGAGAGAAGTGTGTGGGTTACAGGACTTGCCCTCATCCCGCTGTGTTTGGGTTTTTTAGGAGCGATTCCATCGCGTTTTCATCTCTTTTTCAGAGGAACTGCTCTGCAGCTCAGAATGAAAACCTCAAACTGCCCAAACCTCTTTGCTTTTAGAAAGAAATGGTCATTTCAGGAATTAAAAAAAGGAAGGGGCTTCGTGCTGGGAGCGGCAGCAAGGATGCAGTGTGGAACTCTTCCCGCTGCTCCAGGGGAGATATTCCAATGTCTGGGCAGTTTTTGGGAGCCAAGGGGAGAAGCGAGCCCATGGAGGGACCTGCAGAGGGTTTGTGTGGAGCAGTGCTGAGCCCTGCACCTCCAGGAGGAGCTGGGAAAAGGGAACAAACCCCCCTGGAGTGGCCGGAGCAGCGCAGGGAAGGATGCAAGGGGAAGCCTGGCCTCGTCCCGGGCTCCAGCGTGAGAAAATGTGGGAATTGCAGCCCCAGCATCCCATTCCTGAGCAAAGCTGCTGGTTCGGGCTGGGGAACAATGAGCAAGAGCCCTTTGGAGGGGTCTGTAAAGGAGCAGGAGGAGGCTGGAACTGGAGGAGGGGACCAGGAAAAGTCGTCTGCAGACAGGGCCTGGCTGTGCCCCCGTCCCCATTCCCTTCTCCTCCGCCTCCCTCCCCTCCAGGCACAGCCTAAGGGCTCCTCGTGGCCCCGGAGCTCAGTTAATCCACAGGATTGGGAGGAATCAGCCCCAGTGAGCCCCTCCAGGCTCAGCCTGAGCCCAGGGAGCCCCACAGGGAGCCCCAGCCTGGTCCTGGAGGCGCCGGGAGCTGGGATGGGCAGCGCCGGGCAGGGTAGCACATTCCTGGGAAGGGATGGATTGGGGGAGGGGAAGGGGAAGGGGAAGGGGAAGGGGAAGGGGAAGGGGAAGGGGAAGGGGAAGGGGAAGGGGAAGGGGAAGGGGAAGGGAAAGGGAAAGGGAAAGGGAAAGGGAAAGGGAAAGGGAAAGGGAAAGGGAAAGGGAAAGGGAAAGGGAAAGGGAAAGGGAAAGGGAAAGGGAAAGGGAAAGGGAAAGGGAAAGGGAAAGGGAAAGGGAAAGGGAAAGGGAAAGGGGAGCTGAGGCCAGCCCCCAGCACAGCCCGGCCTGCCCCTCTCCCTTCCAGCTGCACCAGCCTAAACATGGACTGGGAGAGGTGGGGAGGGAGAGGGATTGGAATAGAACTGGGATTGGGGATGGAGTGGGATTGAGGTGGGAGTGGGGTTGGGGATGGGATGGGATTGGAATAGAACTGGGATTGGGGATGGAGTGGGATTGAGGTGGGAGTGGGGTTGGGGATGGGATGGGATTGGGGATGGGATGGGATTGGAGAAGGAGTGAGATTGGGGAGAGAGCAGGATTGGAGACAGAATGGGATTGAGGAGGGAATGGGATTGGGGATGGGAGTGGGACTGGAGATGGAGAGAAATTGGGGATGGAGTGGGACTGGGATGGAGTGGGATTGGGATGATGCAGGATTGGGGATGATGCAGGATTGGGGATGGAGAGGAATTGGGGTCGGCTGGGCTGTGGCCACACCTTTTGTGCCTCCCTTGGCTGCAGCAATCTCCCCTCGGGGCTCTCTGTGAATCCCACCCGGAGGCGCTGCCGGGGAAGTCAGCGCGGCCCTGCCCGGCCCTTGCCAGCCCCGGGGCACAACCATGACCTGGGTACCGCCAGGTTCTGGGCAGGGAAAGCTGGAGAGGTCCCGTTTTCCTTGGAATATCCATCCCTGAAAGCCTCTGGCCGGTGCCAGGACCTGCTCCGAGTGTGCCAGGCCCCGCGGCTCTCCCTGCATCCTCCCTCAGCCATTCCGGGTGGCTCCGGGCTGGGAACGGCCTTGGCCGGGAAGCTGCACCCAGGAGGGCTTTTCCAAACCCGCAAAGGAGACGGAATTCTGTCCCTACCCTGCTGCTCTTCCCCAAAGCCACACATGGGCCCCAAGAAAACTCTGGGAAGAGCCCAAAACTTGTCCTCCTTTACAGGTGGAGGGAGCTGATCCCAAATCCAACCCCAGAGCTCCCTGTGGGACTAGCGGGATCCACAGGGTTGATCTGATCCCAGAGGCTCTGTGTGGGAATAGCGGGATCCAAGGGGCTGCTCTGATCCCAGATCCGACCCCAGAGTTCCCTGTGGGAATAACAGGATCCACTGGACTGCTCTGACCCCAGAGGCTCTGTGTGGGAATAGCGAGATCCGTGGGGCTGATCCTGATCCCAGACCAGATCCCAGAGCTCCCTGTGGGAATAGCGGGATCCACGGGGCTGATCCTGAGGCTCTGCCCCACTGCTCCGTCCCCCCACGCGCCACAAACCCCAAACTTTCCGCTCCTTCCAGAGGCGAACGAACCCGACCCGTCCCCGACACCGGAGGGAGGGAGGGCGCGGAGAGCCGCGTCCCCGGCAGCCTTTGTGAGCCCCCCGAGCACAAACAGATGGAATATCCATCAACCCCGGCCCTCTTTTCTTCGCTTTCAACTTTCTCCCGGGGCTCGCCTCCCTGCCCCCTCCGCCCCTCGCCCTCTCTCTCGGGGCTTTTGTTCGGCCTTTTCAGGCGGCCCGAGGTGACGGGGCCGGCCCCGAGCCCCGGCACATCTGTGGAGTCCATAAAAACCCCCCTGGCACTTCAATATTCATGGCCTCGTGCCTGTGGCAGGCGCGGGATCCAGCCCGGGAGAGGGAGGGAAGCAGGGAAGGAAGGAGGGCGATGCCTCAGGATTTCGCTGTTCTGTTTTCCAGCCCCTGTGCCGTGCAGTGTCAAACTCCGTGGGCTGTCAGCTGCTGTTCTCCCTTTCATTCAGACACAACAATTCCTCTCCAGGCCTGAAACTCGGGGACACCTGACAGCCTCAGGCCCTGAAAAGTATCAACAAAATGAGCTGGGGGGAGCAAACTGGGGGTGAATGACTTCATTACCTGAAGCTGTGATTGGAGCATTAACCCCCGATATGCAAATGAACCGAATTTATAATTGTCTGAAAAACTCATGACCATCCACCTTGGGTGTAGCCCAGGAGGCTCCTGACTGCCTAAGGTGTATCTCTTGAATAAATATATTTTATAAATAGATTTAATAAACACCCCCTTTATTCTGTAACCTTGCCCGGCCTCTGCTCCAGGCAGCCACTCCAAGGCATCAAGGGAAGGAGGGAAGGACCCAGGAGTTTCCCAGCTCCCCCCATCAAAGAGGGGCACCACAGGTGCCCCCCAAACTGGGAGGCAAAGGGAAACCAGCTGGGATCGGGGTTGGAGGAACAAGAGCAAAGAGGCAGCGGGAAGGAAAACTCTGCTGGGTGAGGAAAACTCTGCAGGGGGAGGAAAGATCTGCTGGGGAAGGAAAACTCTGCTGGGGAGGAAAGCTCTGGTCGGGAAAGAGAGCTCTGCTCAGGAAGGAAAGCTCTGCTGGCTCTCTCTGGAGTTTCCCCCTTTTCTTGTTTTGTTTTCTTCCCTTTCCAGCTCCAGCCCTGCTGGTCCCTCGTGAGGATTCCTGGTGGAGCAGCACAAACAATTCCTGAGGGGCTGGGAGGGCACGGGGAGCCAGGGGTGGGAGATCTGAGCCCGGGTATCCCCTGGATTTACAGGAATCCAATCCCAGAGAACCCCTGGATTTACAGGGATCCTATCCTGGGTATCCTCTGGATTTACAGGGTAGGGCAGCAGGAATGGGAGATCCGATCCTGGAGAATCCCTGGATTTACAGGAATCCAGTTTCAGATAACCTCTGGATTTACAGAAATCCAGTCCCAGAGAACCCCTGGATTTACAGGAATCCGGTCCCAGATAACCTCTGGATTTACAGGGATCAAATACCAGATATCCTCTGGATTTACAGGAATCCAGTCTCAGATAACCCCTGGATTTTCAGGAATCCAATCCCAGATATCCCCTGGATTTTAGGGAAGGGCAGCAGGAGCCCAGCCCAGATTCCGGTCAGCAGGGGACAGCGCCAGGCACGAGGGACGGGCGGCTGTGCCACCTGGGGTCGGGAAATCAGGGAGAGGAGGAGCAGAGCTGGAAATTCCCTGTCCGTGTTTATCCTGGCACGCCGGGATTGGCCCCTGTGGGTCCTGGGCAGCTCCGTGGCCTGGGCCCGGCTGCTCCTCCTCACGTCCAGCTCCAGTTTGGGACTGGGATCCCCCAATCCCTGCCACTCCTGGACTGGGATCCCGGGGCAGGGACAGGCAGGGACACCCTGGGGATGCCCAGCTCCAGTTTGGGACTGGGATCCATCAATCCCTGCCACTCCTGGACTGGGCTGTGGCTCCAGCTGGGCCAGGGACAGGCAGGGACACCCTGGGGATGCCCAGCTCACTGGGATCCAGCCCTCAGCTCCAGCCCTGCCTGTTTTCCCTGTTTTCCTGGAGCACCACAGCCTGTGGAGCCAGCAGGAGCCCCCAGGAGCTCCTCACCCGGCTCTGCTCCCCCTTCCGAGCACAGAACAGCCCTGACTGCTCCCCAGGGGCTGGCAGCGCCCCTGAGGGGGCCTGGAGGCACAAACACGGCCCTGGAACATCCAGGAGTGTTCCAGCACCTTGGGAAACAACCCAGGATCCTCGGGATCAGCCTGGGAACAGGCCCTGGGTGGGTGCAGGACATCTCTGGGCAACGGTTTCAGCCTCACACTTCGGTTCTCCTCAGGAGGAACACGGCTGTGCTTCCACCCCAGATCCCAGCCCGCAGCCCTGATCTGTTCCAGCGGGTTTTTGTCCCGAGTTTTCCCAGAGCTGGATGAGCAGGAGCCCCACACCACATCTGGGGTTCTGGGGAGGCCCCAGCAGGGGGTTCCTGCATTTCGGGGTGGATTCCTATGGTGTGACCCGTTCATTCCCATCCCGTGTGCCCAGAGGCTCTGACCCATCCCACAAATCCAGGCTCAGAGTATCCATCCCATCCCATCCCATCCCATCCCATCCCATCCCATCCCATCCCATCCCATCCCATCCCATCCCATCCCATCCCATCCCATCCCATCCCATCCCATCTCATCCCATCCCACAAATCCATGTTCAGAGCCTCCCATCAGTGGAAACCCCTGCACCCCCTGGCTTGGTCCCAGCTCAGGTTCCTGAAGTGCTCCCACCCCTCCTGCCCCAGTTCTGGCCCCCAGGCTGTGCCAGCACATCCCAATCCCAATCATAATCCCAATGCCAACCACAATCCAAACCCAATCCAAACCCAATGCCAATGCCAATGCCAATGCCAGTGCCAATGCCAGTGCCAATCCCAATCCCAATCCCAATCCCAATCCCAATCCCAATCCCAATCCCAATCCCAATCCCAATCCCGCCCCTCTTGGCTCCCAGGCTGTGCCAGCCCGTCCCAGCCTGGGCTGACCCCACAGCTCCACCCCTGCCCCTCCAGCCCCTTTCCAGCCCCTTTACTCTGCCAGGGACCCTCGGTCCCGTCCTGCCCCTGCCCTGCCTGGGCATCCCAGGCCTCTCCGCTCAGAGTTTCAGGGAAGAGGAACCAACTGCACAAAAGCGGGAAGTTCTGGTGGCTTCACCAAATCACCCCAAAATAACCCCACAGGAGGAGGAATCCCTCCCTGCCTGGAGATTCCCAAGGATTCCAGTCCCAGAGAGAGAGGGAGATCCTGGACAATTCCAGAGCCATGGGAGCCAGGGAGAGATTCCAGTGCCAGGGACAGATCCCAGTGCCAGGGAGAGATCCCAGTGCCAGTGGGAGAGATCCCAGTGCCAGTGGGAGAGATCCCAGTGCTGGGGCAGATCCCAGTGCTGGAGAGAGATCCCTGATCCAGAGACAGATCCCAGAGCCAGGGAGAGATCCCTGTGCCAGGGGGAGATCCCAGTTCCAGGGATGGATTCCTGATCCAGAAAGAAATCCTGGTGCCAGGGGTAGATCCCAGTTCCAGGCAAGGATCCCAGTTCCAGGGACAGATTCTGTCATCCAGGGACAGTTCCCAGTGCCAGGGACAGATCCCAGCAGCCCCGAGTCACCTCTTCCTTTCCCTCCCTTCGTGCTCCACCTGGGAATTCAGGGATGCAGCACAACCCACCGAGGATTTTTGGAATCTCTGATTTTTTATCCCCCACCCACTCTCTGTGTCCCTGTGGGTTTGATTTGGGTATTGCACTTTCTACATCTTTATATATTTGCATATTTAGATTTATTTCTACACATTTATATGTATTTATAGCTGCACACTCCCCTCCTCCTGCCCCACCGCGCCAATTCCGCTTTTCCCCCCGCGTTTCTGCCGCCTCCTCTCTCTTTCCTCTCCACATTTACTCCCCTCCCCTGCCCCTTTTTGGGGAAAAAACCGCTCCCGGCTTTCCATTCATGTCAGGAACCCCCCGGGGCCGCGTCTGGGAGAAAAGCCGGGAGCGGGACGCGGCCCCGGGGATGCTCCGGGAGCGGGGCTGTGACATCCCCCGGGATTGAACCCCCGGGCCCGGCCCCGAAGAAAGAGAAGAAAGGGAAGCGCAGGCGAGGAGAGAATGCGAGTGACAGCAAGAGGGATTGAATGAAGGGGCGCGAAGAAAGGGAGATATCCCTGCCCGCGCTCCTTTATCAGCGCTGTCATCTGGAGCAGGGCCCTGCCCGCATTGTCTCACCTTGGGCCGAACAAAACCAGGGATTTTTGTTTTTGTGCGGATTCCTTTAGAGCTGCCAGGACCCGCACCTTAGGGGGTCGCGGCAGGCTGAATGTGCAGCTGACAGCCCCGCGCGGCCCCGGGGGATATCAATAAAGCCCGACACCCGGCCCTTCAGCACAGCTCATGTGGAAGGTACGGCCTGAATATTAAAACCCCCGGGAAGGAGCCCGGGATGCCGCGGGGGGAGGGAGGGACGCGGCCGGGAGGGGTCGGAGCCGGGGGATACGGCGGGGACGGAGGGACGGGGACAGAGCGGCTCCTCCTGCGCCCCCGGGGCCACCAGCTGATGCCGTGGGGTCTGAGCTTTTGTATTTTCAAGTATTTTTAATCCTTGTATTTGTATTTAGCGTATATTTAGTGTATATTTAGTGTATATTTGGTGTATATTTGGTGTATATTTGGTGTATATTTAGTGTATATTTGGTGTATATTTGGTGTATATTTGGTGTATATTTGGTGTATATTTAGTGTATATTTGGTGTATAATTTGTATTTAGTGCCCAGCTCCAAACCCCACACACGGTGCAGCCGCTGCTCTCCCGTTTGGGGCAGACACAGCAATTCCTCTCCGGGCCTGGCAGTCAAGGACACCTCCCTGCCTCAGGCCCCAGAGATGGAAACAAAAGGGAGGTGGGGACAGCAAACTTGGGGTGAATGACTTCATTACCTGGAGCTGTAATTGGAGGATTAACCCCTGATATGCAAATGGACCAAACTTATCAAAGTGTGAACACCTGTGGTCCATTTTTGGGTGCAGCCCCTGGGGGCTTTGTGTGCCCCAAATGTACCTGAGGACCCTTCAGTAAACACAAGCGCTCTTTATTTCCTTAATTTTGTCTGGCCTGTGTTTTTAGGGACCCCCAAAAGGCATCAGGACAGGGCAGGAGGAATAAAGGATGGGGTGGCAGCTGCTCCCACGGGTGCTGGAATTGGGATTCTCCTCCAGGAGCCCAACAACACTCCTGGAATCACATCCTGCTCCCACGGAACAGCTCCCACCCCGCTCTGCCTGAAAATCATCTCAGTCAGGTCACAAAAAAATCAGATTTTTTTATTCCCAAAATGGGTTTCCATCCATGGAGAAGGCCTGGTTTCCTGATGTGATGGAGCTCCCAGAGCCCACCTCACGGGCTGTGGGATGAGGAATCCCAAATTCCTCCTGCTCAGGGAGGGATTCCCTGAGGGCCACAGGGAATTCCCAGCTGGGTGGAGCAGCACCGCAAGGGAAGCACTGCGGATCTTTCCTGGGTTTTGGCACAGAATATTCCCAATATTCCCATCCCAGCGCTCGGATCTCCCCGGAATGTGCCCAGAGGGAGCCGGGATTGGCTCATCCCGTGGGAGCCTGAGCCCACGGAGCCCCCACGGCAGCGCGGCCCAGCCCGGCAGCTCCGTTTGGGCAGGAAATTGCCCCAAATTAACCCCTGGGGTCTCAGACACCGATTCCCCTAAAGGGTGGGAGAGGCCAATCCCACCCGGGCTGTCCTGGGCGAGGGGGGGACAGAGCTGTCCCCAAGGCCACCACCCGGGAGGGAACTCCCAAATTTCCCAGGACACAGGACATGGCTGTCCCCAAGGCAGGAGCTCCCAAGGAGTTTTCCAGAACATGGCTGTCCCCAAGGCCACCACCCAGGAGGGAACTCCCGAATTTCCCAGGACACGGCTGTCCCCAAGGCCATCACCCAAGAGGAAGATCCCAAATTTTCCAGAACTGAGGACACGGCTGTCCCTAAGGCCACCACCCAGAAGGAAGCTCCCGAGCTTCCAGCTCCACAGGAGTTTTCCAGAGAGTTCCATGTGAAGACATTCCATGGGGTTTATCCAGGCATTTCTGAGGAGAGATGGCCTCACCTCCCGGGTATTTCAAAGTGTAACAAGGGATCTTCCAGGAGCTGGGAATGATCCCTTTCCCTCTTGGATCGGGATCCAAGGGATTTTTTGGGAGCTAGGAAAGATCCCCTTTCCTCTTGGATTGGGATCCAAGGGATTTTCCAGAAGCTGGAAATGATCCCATTTCCTCTTTGGTCACAGTCCAAGAGATTTCCCAGGAGCTCGGAATGTTCCCTTTCCCTCTTGGATCACTATCCAAGGGATCCTTCTGGAGCTGGGAATGATCCCTTTCCTGCTTGGATCAGGATCCAGGGGATCTTTCTGGAGCTGGCAGTGATCCCTTTCCCTCTTGGATCACAATCTAAGGGATTTTCCAGGAGCTGGGAATGTTCCCTTCCCCTCTTGGATCGGGATCCAGGGAGGCAATGCCGCCCTGAGGAGCGCATGCTGGGGCAGAGCTGAGCCCTCTCCCAGCTCCCTCCTGTTCCAGAATTCCCGCTGAGAATTCCCAGACATTTCCCAGCCGGACGGAGCCAGGAGGGGGCTGCCCGAGGAGCTCTGCTCTTCCCAGGAGCAGGGGTGGGAAATGTGGGATCCGAGGTGGGAACGGGGATCTCTGCTCTGCTCTGGAGCTCTGGAGTTTCCCGCTTTCCCACCCAAATCTCCGGATCATCCGGGCTCAGGGCAATCCTGGATCATTCCTGACTGGGTTTGTTTTTTGTTTTAAATAAAGAACCAAAACATTTCAATCCCAGGTGGCAGAAACGCCTCAGCCGAACTGAAATGGGAAATCTCGCTTTGTGTTCCAACCCTTCGATGAGATTTTTGTTTTCCTACCAAGCAGTGGCTCCGTTCCCTTCCCAAAAATTGGGATTTGAGAAGAAAATCTCTATTTCCTGCTTCTCTTCCCTCCTTCCCAACCATCCCAGGATTTTTCCATTGCTAGAATTCAGTTTTAAGCACAGGGATCGGGAGAGCCAAGGATTGGGAATTTGCTCTCCAGGGATTTGCTCTGACATCAAATTTTTGGTTCCCCTGGGACCACAACGGAGTGAAAGGGGCGGGAATTTTGTGCCTGGATCCGGGTGGGGTCTCTGGGATCCTCTTGGACACTCAGCCCCTGGGCAGGAGCTGATTCCGGCACTCAGCATCTCCCAAACCACGCGTGAGACGGCCCCAAACGGGTCCTGAGCTAAACCCCGAACAAAGCAGATCCCAAAGAACTGAAAAAGGGTCGGAAACCCCAAGGAAACTCCTGGAAAACCAAACAGGGAAGAGCCGCAAGAAGAAAACTCCCACCCTCAGCTCGAAAAGTGGAATATCCTAGGAAAAACCTTTCCCAGCTCCTGAGGAGCCCACGTGAGATTCCCTCACCCACCCAGGCTCCCGGGAATCCGGGATTTGGTGCCAGGCTTGGAAAGCCGAGCCCCTCCACCCAGCCCCGCTCCCCATTTTCCAGAGTGGTGAATTCCCTGGAATTCTGAAGGAAGTTTTGATATTCCTGCCTGGGGAATGCAGGGAAATGATTCCATCCTGGATGCTCCAGGGGCTTTGCCCTCTCCTGGGAGAGGGGAACTGGAGCAAGGGAATGCCTCCCCCTGGAATGTGAAACGCTCCCAAGCTGCAGAGGTCGGAATTGTCCACATTCCAAACAGCATTTGGGGTTTTTTTCCTTTCTTTTCCGTTTTTCTGGGGTTCCTGCAGCCCAGGATTGGGATTGGAGAAGTTTTGGGGAGGGAAAACTGGACAAGGGACAGCAGGAGGATAAACGGGAGAAGCTGAGGGCGGGAATTCCTTTTCACTGGGAATAAAACCTGGATGTGCCGGCTCCCGGCTGGGCCCTGCGGAGATTGTGGTTCCAAAGGGAACGGGTGGAATTCTTGCACCTTCCCGTGTGATTCCAAATAAATTATTCCTTTGGAATCCCAAATTCCCGCTCGGGAGGAAGCAAAACCCCTGAACATTCCCTGGAACTCCCACTCCTGAATCAAGGAATTTCCTGGCCTGAAAAGATTCCCAAAAATTCCAATCCCAGAGAGAGAGCGATTGGAGTCTGCTGGACAATTCCAGAGCCGTCAGAGGCAGGGAGAGATCCCAGTTCCAGGGACAGATCCCAGTTCCAGGAATTGATCCCAGTGCCAGGGACTGATCCCAGTTCCAGGAATTGATCCCAGTGCCAAGGACAGATCCCAGTGCCAGGGACAGATCCCAGTTCCAGGGACAGATCTCAGTTCCAGGCAGGGAAACACTCAGGAGCCACCTGGCCAATCCAGCTTGGAAACCGCAGGTTTGGGGAAAAAAGGGAATTCCTTTGTTTTCATGGATGTTTTCTAAATGGGCCAATGGAGGCACGACTTCCTTAAAAAAAAAAAAAAAAAAAAAAAAAAAAGGGGATTTGGGAAAAGCCAGAGCTCTGGAAAATGGGAGCCTGAGGATTGGGATGCTCTCCTGGGATATTCATTCAAATCCTGGGAAACCCCACTGGGATATTCAGCCTTGGAGCTCCCGGGACCTGGGAATTGTTGGGAATCATTGGGAATGTCTGGGAATTACAGGGAATTACTGGGAATTGTTGGGAAGGGCTGGGAATGGCAGGAAAGGACTGGGAATGGTTGGGAATGACTGGGAGTGTCTGGGAATGGCTGGGAATCACAGGAAATGCCTGGGAATGGCAGGGAATGGTTGGGAATGGTTGGGAATGGTTGGGAATGGTTGGGAACTTCTGGGAATTACAGGGAATGGCAGGAAAGGACTGGGAATGATTGGGAATGGTTGGGAATGACTGGGAATGAGTAGGAATGGCTGGGAATGATGGAATTCCCATTCCCTGCCATTCCAGAGCCATGGAAACTTCCAGAAGTTCCTGATCCACAGGCGAAGGTCCCAAAATCCACCCGAATTCCAACACCAGGCTCTGAACCCTCCCCACGCCGGGAGTTCACCACAACCACACATCCATAAATCATCCTCGTTAGGATAAATCCATAAATTACCCCAAAAATCCCACGGGAACGGCACGGAACTTCCTCCGAGAACCCAAATTCCACCTTTCCATCCTTTCCTATTCCCGCGGAGCAGCGCTTGGATCCCTTTCGTTCCCACAGCAACAGAGCTCCCCTTCCAAACCCTCGAAATTCCACCAAAACCATGGAAAAGGTCGGATCGGGCGCCTCGTTTTGCGTATTAAAAAATGCAGTGGTATTCCTAAACTCTGGAATTTTTAGCACAGGCCCAAGGTTTGGATCTAAAATATTCCCATGAAAGCAATTCCTTATTATCCCAAATCCCTCTTCCCAAAACCCAACACACTGCCTTGGAATTTTAGGCCGTTCCTTAGAAATTTTAGGCGACTTTGGAGGCTCCCGAGTTTTTGGTGGCGGCGTTATTCCGGATATTCCCCAACATTCCCCAATCCTGCACAATGTCACCCTCTGCTGACGCCTCCCTGAGGAGTTCCCGCACCAAAAAGGGTCAATTTTATCCCAAATCCTGCCCCTGGCAGCTCCCAGGGCTGGGCGCTTCCCATGGAAACTCGGGATACCACGGGATCGTCCCCACACCCACCGGGATCCTCCCAGGGCCGGGAATTCCCGGCTGCTGCTGCTGCCAAAAGCTGGGAAGGTTTTTTTTTCCCATTAAAACCCGATATTTGATCCCCGGGATCAAATTGTGCAGAGGCTGGAAAACGCGGCTGGAAAACATCCAAGGAAACTCCGGGATCGGGATTCCAATGATGGTTGTGCACAGAAAGAGGAGGGAAAAGCCCCAAATTTTCATTTTTTAGCAGGAAAATTCCACTCTGGGATTTGCAAGTCTGGGAGGAGGCAAAAATCATCTCAGTCAGGCCATGAAAAATCAGATTTTTTAGCCAAAAATGGGGTTTTGTCCATGGAAAATCCTGATTTCCTCATGATCTACATCACCTCAAGGAATTGTTTCCCCCTAAAAATCCCAGATTTGGCCCTTTTTGAGCCTTTCCTTGAGTTTTAATGGGGGGAAACTAATCCAGCTGGGATTTATTGTGTCCCAAAGAGACAGGAAATGGAAATAAATGGAAATAAATTGCAATAAATTGGAATAAATGAAAATCCAGGTGAGCTTCACACCTGGACATAGGTGGGGAGAATCCCAGGGAGGACAAACATCCCTATAAAATAATATTTGGAATTATGGATTTATAAAAATCCATGTGACGCCAAAATCATGGGGGGAATGGAGAACAGACCCAGGAAAAAAGGGATAAATATCAATGGATTAATTAATCAATTAATTAATGTAACAGTTTTTAAATTGAAATCGGCATTATTGCTTCTAAGTATGAGTTATTAAATACAAATATGAATTATTAAATAGAAATGGGAATTATTAATGCTGAATTACAGCCCTGGGAATGGCGGGGTCGGGGTGATGGGGCAGGGAAGTGGAATTTTACCTGGATCAATAAAGGGGGAAAAAACAGGGAATGGGGGGGAAAGGCAAAAAAAAAGGGGGGGAAAGTGAGGAATAAAAGGGAAAAATGGGAGGAAAGAGAATAAAGGGAGGGAAGGGGGAAAAGGAAAAGGGGGGGAAAGGAGGAAAAGTGGGAAAAGGGGGCAAAAGGGAGGGAAAAAAGGAAAAGGGAAAAAAAGGGAGGAAAATGGGAAAAATGGGGAAAAAAGGGAGGAGAAAAGCAGGGGAGGGGAAGGGAAGGGAAGGGAAGGGAAGGGAAGGGAAGGGAAGGGAAGGGAAGGGAAGGGAAGGGAAGGGAAGGGAAGGGAAGGGAAGGGAAGGGAAGGGAAGGGAAGGGAAGGGAAGGGAAGGGAAGGGAAGGGAAGGGAAGGGAAGGGAAGGGAAGGGAAGGGAAGGGAAGGGAAGGGAAGGGAAGGGAAGGGAAGGGAAGGGAAGGGAAGGGAAGGGAAGGGAAGGGAAGGGAAGGGAAGGGAAGGGAAGGGAAGGGAAGGGAAGGGAAGGGAAGGGAAGGGAAGGGAAGGGAAGGGAAGGGAAGGGAAGGGAAGGGAAGGGAAGGGAAGGGAAGGGAAGGACTTTTAGGGAAAGGTTTTTTCCAGCGTCAACTTCTGAAATTTGGGGAACGAGGGGTGAGAGAGGGAATGACAGGATTTGATGAAGGAGGGAGGTTTGGATGGGATGTTTGGGATAAATTCTTCCCTGTGAGGGCAGACAGGGCCTGGAATGGGTTTCCCAAAGAAGCCGTGGATTCTCCATCCCTGGAAGTGCCCAAGGCCGGGTGGGAGGGGGCCGGGAGCAGCCTGGGATCACCGGAGGAGTCCCTGGGGTGGGGCGGGATGGGATGGAACAGGGATTTACTGAGGAGCCGGAAAATACCGGGACAGCTTTTAACGGCTCCTCCTTCAACATCGGTGTCCCCAAAACTTTACTGTGCTCACAGCAGCTGTGACCCGGAAAATGGACAGAACAGGACCCGGACAGTTTAACAAACCCGCCTGGAACCTCCTGATTCCTGCAGAGCCCGGTTCAAATTCTCTTTAAAGGCCTGAGGATCACAGCAGAGCCTTGGCCTGGCCTGGCTGAGCGCCGTTCTCTGGCTCTGGTCCGAGCCCATCCTGTTCCATCCCACCCCTGGGTGCCATCCCAGGATCCTGGGGAAAAGCAGGGCAGGGAGGGGACAGGAGGGGACAGGAGGGGACAGGGTTTGGGTGGCTCGGGAAGGGCGATATTCCAGAGGGGACGGATCTGAGCAGAGCAGCTCCCGATATCCCAGGAAAGCCAGGAATGAAATCCCTCTGCAGGACACCCCTGCCCCTGCTCCCGCCAGCAGCGATTTTCCTCCCCAAGTCCTCTTTAAATCCCATTTTTTCCTCCAGTGTCCAAATGCCAGAGAGGGAAATCCGGGCAGGCGGCGGCTAAGTCCTAAAAATCTCTTTTTTAATTCTTTCCCCCCTCTTCCCGCTGTTCCCATTCCTTTGGATTCCCGCAAATCTCCCCGGGAAGGGCCCGAGCACGAGGCTCTGCCCGGAGCTGGGCCCGGAGGGCGCCGGGGGTGACGGTCCCCGCTGCCAGCTGGCCCCGGAGCTCCGCGCTCCCGGGAAACGCCGGGATGGGAAAGGGGGAAGGGAGGGGAGAGGGAAAGAGGGAGGATGAGGGGGAAAGGGGGGGGGGGGAGGAAAGGGGGGAAAGGAGGAAAGAGGGGAAAAGGGAAAAGGGGAAAAAAGGAGGAGAAAGGGAGGAATGGGAAAAAATAAGGAAAATGAGAAATTGAGAAAAAGGGGGAAAAAGGGAGGAAAGGGAAAAAAGGAGGGAAAGAGGGAAAAGGGGGGAAATGGGAAAAAAGTAGAAAAGGGAAAAATGGGGGGGAAGGGGGAAAAAGAGAGGTAAAAGGGGGAAATTGGAAAAAGGAGGGAAAGGGAGAAAATGGAAAAAAGGGGGAAATGGGAAAAAGGTAGAAAAAGGAAAAAAAGGAGGAGGGGGGGAAAAAGAGGGGGAAATGGGGGGAAATGGGGGGAAATGGGAAAAAGGGAGGAAATGGGGGGAAAAGGGGTAAAATTGGAAAAAGGAGGGAAAGGGAGAAAATGGAAAAGAGGAGGGAAATGGGAAAAAGGTAAAAAATGGGAAGAAAAGGGGGAAATGGGGGGAAAGGGGGAAAGGGAAAAGGGAGAAAGAGGGGAAAAAGGGGAATAAAAAGGGGGGCAAGGAGAAAATGGGGAAAAGGGGGGAAAGGGTGGGGAGAAGAGGGAAAAAGGGGGTAAAGGGGAAAAAAGGAGGGGAAAGGGTGGAAATAGGAAAAAGGGGAGGAGAAAGGGAAGGACAGGGGGAGGGGAAAAGCGGAGAAGGGAGAAAAGCCCGGGATGAGCCTGGCTGGGAGCAGCCCGGGCTGGGCTTGGATTCAGGATGAGCTGTGGAGGCAGCGGGTCCTGGAAGGGCTCGTGGTGCCCCAGAACAGCTCGGACCTGGAATTGTCCCCATAGGGATGGCCCCGGCGGTGTCACAGCACTGGGACATGGACTGGGAGCTGTCCCCACCCTGCAGACAGCCCTGGGCTGACCCCCAAATCTGTGGGGCTGATCCCCATTGGGGGGACTGGTCCCCATATCCGGGGAAGGCAGAGCTCAGCTGCCAAAACCCCAAAATCCCCAAACCCCAAAACCCCAAACCCCTCCAGACCGAGAGGGACAGAACAAAACATCCTCGGATCTTCCTCGCACAGGCGGAACCTCGTGGCCCTTTCTCCCAGTTTAACCAGCACGGGTCACTTTAAACCCCAACAATCCTCCCAAAAAAACCCCAAATCCAAACCCTCGACAGAAAGCAGGAAAAACCCGGGAACGCTCCCTGAAGGTTCCACGTTTTCCAGAGGAGCTCCCGCCACCTCGAGCTGCCTTTCCAGGGCGGAATTCCCATTTCCAGGGCAGAATTCCCGTTTCCAGGGCGGAATTCCCGCTGCTCCCCCTCTCCCTGCCCCAATCCAAGGGCTGGGATCAATCCCGGGCCCCCTTCCCCCGCCTGCTCCCGGCCGTTCCCAGGGAAAAAAGGCGGCTTCGCCCGGGAAGGTGGTGGAAAAAATGTGGACAAATTTCTGATTTGCAACACTCTGGGCACGGGCTGATTGCCATTGTTGGAGTGCAAATGTAGAAATAAAGCAAAACGAAGATTCCGGGGTGAGGCCGATGAAAAGCAGAAAACGAGGAATTTTATGGCCATAAGTGGCGTGGGCTAATGGGGGTTTTTGAGGCACTGGACCATGGTGGCTCCGGGATTGCCGGGAAGACGCTCGGGGTTTAATTGCTGCCACGTCTGGCGGTGGCTGCCGCTGCCAGGGGCGAGCGGGCACCGGGAGCGGCCCCAAAGGGCTCAGACTGGGCCTGGAAATCCCAAAACGGCCCTGAAAAGCTCAAACCAGCCCTGGAAAAACCAAAACGGCCCTGAAAAATCCAAACTGGCCCTGAAAAGTCCAAATCAACCCTGAAAATCCCAAATTGGCTCTGAAAAATCCAAACTGGCCCTGAAAAGTCCAAATCAACCCTGAAAATCCCAAATTGGCTCTGAAAAATCCAAACTGGCCCTGAAAATCCCAAACTGGCCCTGAAAAAAACAAAACAGCCCTGAAGAATCCAAACTGGCCCTGAAATTCCCAAACCAGCCCTGGAAAAACCAGCCTGGCCCTGAAAAACCAGATCAGCCCTGAAAAGCCCAAACCGGCCCTGAAAAAAACAAAATAGCCCTGAAAAATCCAAACTGTCCCTGAAAATCCCAAACTGTCCCTGAAAATCCCAAACCAACCCTGAAAATCCCAAACCAGCCCTGAAAATCCCAAACCTGTCCCCAAAAACCCAAACTAACCCTGAAAAAACCAAAACAGCCTGGAAAAAGCCCAAACCTGCCTCCAACAACACAAACTGAAAAATGAAATGAATGAATGTCCTTGAAAAATCCAAACCAGCCCTGAAAAATCCAAACCAGCCCTGAAGAAAACCAAACCAGCCCCAAAAACCCAAACCAGCCCTGAAAACCCAAAGCAGACCTGAAATCACAAACCAGCCCTGAAAAACACCAAGCAGCCCTGAAAATCCGAAACCAGGCCCGAAAATCAAAAATCAGCCCTGAAAAACCCAAATCTGCACCCAAAAATCCCAAACCAGCTCTGAAAAACCCAAACCAGCTCTGAAAACTCCAAATCTGCCCTTTAAAAATCAAAACAGGCCTGAAAAACACAAAGCAGCCCCAAAAATCCCAAAGCAGCCCTGAAAATCCCAATCCAGCCCCCAAACCCCAATCCAGCCCGGTTTCCCCAGACGCTGGGATTGAGGGTTTTCCTTGGAGCGCACTGGGAAAAGGCAAAGCTGACCCCAAAGGGATTTAAATTCCCTCCTTCCCTGTGGATCCAGAGAATCCAACCCCTCCTTCCCCGGCACATCCCGGTATTCCAGTCCCATGTCCAGCTCCGTGCCCTGGAACCGTTCCCGGAGTTCCCAGACCCGTTTATCCATCCCCCATTCCATGACAGCAGTTCCCTGATTCCCAAAATTCCCTTGGATGCGGCTCCGTGTGGGAACAGCCCCACAGGCTGCAGTTCCACAGCTGAAATCTGTATAAAATTCCTGGAATTTATTATTTATTATAAATTATTTTTCCCTTTATTCCAAAGGCCTCTCCCTTCCCTTTGCCCACCACACCAGGAAGTTTGGGAATCCTAAAAGGAAACAGACCCTGCAGTAAAATCCCAAACCTGAGCCTGGAGTTTTTTCCCAGAGTTTTTTACAGGAGTTTTCCCCGGGAATTTTCCCAGTGGAGCCCAGGAAAAGGGAATGACACATTTGTGAATGGACTCCAAAATCATCTCGATAAAAACTCCCAAACATTTGGGAATATCACGCTTGGAGAGCTGGGCTGAGCAGGCCCACGGCGGCGCGAGAACCCCTGGATTTAATTTGATTTAATCAACGCCTCCCTCTCCACGGGACCCTTCCTGTTTTGGCAGGAAAAACCCAAATTCTGGATGTGCAGCCAGGTCACTTCTGCTCCGTAGGAGCCGATTATTCCCCACATTCCAACAAAACCCAATCCCAAACCTCCCCGTGCAGGAATTCTCCTGGCAGAATCCCTTCCCGGTTTATTCCACGACCCCCAGGGGCAGAGCTGCAGCTCCTCCCGAGGATTTTGGGGAGCGGAAAATCAAAAATTCCTTGCTGAGGACCTGGGAAATTTCATTCCCTGGGAATGGATTTGCCCTCCGGACTGCTGGGAACAAACGGAATTATCGGGAAATTCCGAACGCTCGGTTGGCCACGCTCCCGAAAACGCCGGAGAACAACTCAGGGCACTCTTCCCAAACTTTGGCAGAAGGGAAACGTGGAAAAAGAAACAACAACAAGAACTCAAACCCCAGGCTCCTTTCTTTTCCCTTTTCCTTTGAACCCTTTGGAATCATTTGCCTTCCAGAGGCCTGGATTTGCTCCAGAGTTTTGGGGCTGGGAAGGGCAGGGGGGATCAAATCACAACCAAAGAGCTCCAAAGGAATTCCAGAACCTCTGGAAGCACTTCCCGGGCAGCTGCACCCCCAGCGAGCCGCCCCCTCCCGGGATCCCAGCCTGTCCCTCCCTGCCTGCTCTTGGAATTCTGGCCCGTCCTGGAATTCCAGCCCATCCCTCCCTGCCCGATCCCGGGATCCCGGCCGAGGCAGAGCTCGGGGACAGCTGCGGGATTTGGGGTCCCTGGGTTGGGGAATCGGCCCCAAAGAGGATCCGGGACAGGAATGGGATCGGAATCTGTCCCTCTGTCCTGATTCAGCTCTGTCGGTGCCTCGGCAGCCCTGGGGACACTGAGAGCCCGCTGGGGACACCAAGTCAGAGCAGCTTTGGGGACACTGAGCACTTTGGGGAGACTGAGTCACAACAGCTTTGGGGACACCGAGAGCCCTTTGGGGACAGCAAGAGCCCTTTGGGGACACTGAGAGCCCTTTGGGGACAGCAAGAGCCCTTTGGGGACACTGAGAGCCCTTTGGGGACACCGAGAGCCCTTTGGGGACACTGAGAGCACTTTGGGGACACCGAGTCCCTTGGTCACGGCCCAGGCAGGGGTTGGGGTTGGGGTCCCCTCCCCTGGGGACAGGAGCTGCCACCACCAGCGCTGGTGTCACACCGGGACCGGAAGGGGAAGGAAGGAAAATTGCGCAGGTCACGGAATTGCAGGTTTGGGATGGGTCACACAGATCCCAGAGGTTTGGGATGGATCACACAGATCCCAAAGGTTTGGGATGGGTCACACAGATCCCAGAGGTTTGGGATGGATCACACAGATCCCAAAGGTTTGGGATGGGTCACACAGATCCCAGAGGTTTGGGATGGGTCACACAGATCCCAGAGGTTTGGGATGGATCACACAGATCCCAGAGGTTTGGGATGGGTCACACAGATCCCAAAGGTTTGGGATCGATTTTGCAAAATCCATAGGTTTGGATCACACAAATTCCACAGGTTTGGGATAGATCACACAAATTCCATCCCCAAAAATGGATTGGGCAAATTCCACAGGTTTGGGATGGATCACACAAATTCCAGAAGTTCGGATCACACAAATTCCAGAGGTTTGGATCATACAAATTCCAGAGGTTTGGGATGGATCACACAAATTCCAGAAGTTCGGATCACACAAATTCCAGAGGTTTGGATCATACAAATTCCACATGTTTGGGATGGATCACACAAATTCCATAGGTTTGGATCACACAAATTCCACAGTTTTTGGGTGGACTGTGCAAATCCCAAAGGTTTGGGATGGAACTCTACAGCTCCCATAGATTCGGGATGGGTTGCACAACCTCCACAGCTCCCAGATGTTTGGGGTGGATTGTGCAAATCCCAAAGGTTTGGATCCCACAGCTTCCATTGGAATTCCCAGGAGGAGCAGGGACGTTGACCCTGCTGTCTCCTCTGGGGTTAATGCATCCCATGGGGCCGATCCTGCCCCATTCCCTGTTCCCAAAATTTTCTAGTGAACGGGGGAATTCTGGGATCACAGCCAGAGAATCCCCCAAAGCCGGGATTTCCCTGGATATCCCATTTGGGATGAGCTTTGACCCCACTCACTGGGCATTAACGAGGCTCTTTCCCAATTAACACCGAAATTCCAGCCCTCCTGCACAGGCCCTGGAAGGGGATTTGGGATATGGGACCACTCAGATGAAATATGGGACAAATCACTGCAGATTTGGGATATGGGACCAGCCAGATAAAACATGGGATAAATCATGGCGGATTTGGGACCACTCAAAAGATGAAATATGGGATAAATCACAATGGATTTGGGATTTGGGACCATTCACAAGATGAAATATGGGATAAATCATGGTGGATTTGGGACCACGAGGACCAAAGCCTACGAATCAGATTTAAGGGTTGATCATTAACAGGGATCTCCAACCCCATCCCCATTTCCAGGCCACGGTGAAGAATTCTCAATTCCCAATTCCCGGTCACTTTAAGGTCTCTTCCAGCCCAAAACATTCCCTGATTATCCAGGAATATCCCAGGACATTCCCACTTTCCCAGGCAGCTCCAAACCCCGTCTGGCCTGGCCTTGGACTCAGGGAATTTTGGAACATTCCAGAAGCAGAGCCGGATTTTCAGCCCTCAAAGCCATGGCTCAGTTCCATATTTTTTAGGAAAAGTAGAGGGAACACAGGGAGCAGGGTCGGAGTTAGGGATTGGATTTGGGATGAAATAACCCAGGAATGGGGGAAAACCTGGGATTTTTAAATCCCTATCCGGAGCTGAGAGATGAAATTCCCTAAATTCCATAAATCCCCCAGCCACAGCAAAACCCCTCGTGCGTGAGCTCTGCTCCGAGGGTGCCCAAGGAGATCCCAAATCCAGGGAAAGGCGGAGTCCCGCGGAACCAACGCTCCCCTTTCCCAGCTGTTCCCGGTTTTCTGGGAGTGGAAGGATCTCCCGCTTTTCCCACTGCGGGGCCACTCAGATGGAGGGAATTAAAGCCGGGCCTAAGCGGTTGCAGGTTTGGGAGCCGAGACAATCGGGAGCGAATTTCCAGAGGGAATTCCCGGCCCCCAGGAGCGCACGGATTAATCGGGAGACGCGGTTGTGAGCGCCGGCCCTTTCCTGCGCCCCGGGAAAATGCAAACCCATTTTCCATGGATCAGCCCCAATGAATCCCAGACCAGAAATGTGGGGATGAGGGAAGGGGGGAGGAACCGATTCCTGCTCTGACCCGTGGAAATCTCCGATGGAATATCCCATCCCTGCAGGGAATTCATGGATTCTCCACCGTCCAAAGAGATTTAGAGATGGGAAAGGAAGGGAATCATTTCCCAAATAACCAAAATCTGCAGGAGAGCAGGAAAACCCAGGAGGCGCAGAACTCGTGGATCCCAGATCCCAAATCCCTCCAGGCCCTCCTCAAATTCCCTCAAATTCTCAGTTTCCAGAACTCCCCAAAGCGATCCCGCTCCTCGCCCTTTGATCCCTGAGATTCCGCTCGCAGTTGGTTTGGGAATGTGGAGGAATTCCAGGAGACACAATTCCTCCCTGGACACACAATTCCTTCCAGGGGACACAATTCCTTCCGGAACTGGGAGCTCCCGGTGGGACACGAGGTGACACCTCCAGGCTTTCATCCCCTCCCATATAAAAATCCCGATTATTTTTCCCTCCTTTTCGGGCTCAGAGCCCCAAACCCCGCCGAGGATGCGCTGCTGACATTCCCAGATTTTCCAGCTGCTCCTGATTCCCTGGAACCCTTCCCAAAAACCTTTCCTTTCTGCCCCAACCCTCAAACTCCTCATTCCTGGGTGGAATAAACCAGGGAACATCTGCCCCACCCTCAGCGCTCCCAAGGGATTCCCAGTGCTCCCAGCATCAGTTAATCCCGGATTTTTGGGATAACTGGGATGTGGCCTGGAGCTCTCTGGAATTTTTTTCCAGCATCAAAGCTCACGTTTGTGATGTTAAACCTGGAAAGCTTCAAAAAGTTTTTGTAAATTAAATTTTTTTTGGGAAAAAACGAGATACCAAAAGCTCTGAAGTGGCGCTTTTGAGACTTTTTTTTTTTTTTTTGGGAATGTGGTTTGATTTCAGGGTTTAATGGGAATAAAATTCCCTCCTGCTCCTCCTCCTCCTCTCTGCATCCCTGGTGGAATTTTTGCTGCCAACGGGAGGTGGGATAAACAAATTCGACGTAAATTGTCCCGGAAAACAAGTAAAGAATGGCCCTTGGCTCTTCCCAGCGGGAATGCCGGCTGGAGCTGGGAATGGCCTCATGGCAGGGCCCCGTCCCCTCCCCGGGAGCAGAGGTGAGCCCTCAATTGTGCCTTTAATTAATTAATTAAGGGGAGAGCGAGCCGAGCTTTGCTCGGAGCGCTGGAACCCAGCTGGGGGCAGCAGCCTCTTGTTCCATGCCGGGGATATTCAGGAATGAGCTCCAGGCCCTGCTTTAAAACCCCCAAATCATCCCAAAAATCCCCCAAATCATCCCGAAAATCCCCCTTTGGGGGGTTCTGCACCTTCCGGCACCTCCGTGGGGGGCAGCCCTCGGCTTTTCCCGGGATTTTGGCTTTTCCTGACACCACAGGAGTCGCTCGGCGGAGCCGATTCCCGGAATTCTCCTTAGCGGGCTGCCCCAATCCCTGAAATGCCGCTTACATCGGGAATCCTCTCAGGGCTGGGATGGGATGGGGCTCCTCGGGATAAAGCCGCCCACAGAGCTAAGCCTTGGCAGGCCAGGCTTTATTCTCGGGCTTTCCCTGTGAGCTGATTTCTCCCCAAATCTCCAGGCCCGCGCTCCACCTTCGGGTCAAACTCCGGCGGACGCCGCGGGAATTTGGGATTTGGGGAATTTGCCGCTCTAACAGCAGCGGGTTTGGAGCGGGAGGAAAAGCCGGGGACGGGGCTGCGCTTCCGGGATTCCTGCACAAGGTTCCGGCCTTGGCTCGGCCACTGGAATTCCAGGAAAACCTCGGGAAAGCCGCTTCCCTTGGGTTATCCCCAGCTCTTCCCTGCTCCAGGGCATCCCACAAATGTCAGCCCCAAAATCCAGGGAATGTCCATCCATCCATCGATCTATCCATCCATCCATCCATCCATCCATCCATCCATCCATCCATCCATCCATCCATCCACCATCCATCCATCCATCCATCCATCCATCCACCATCCATCCATCCATCCATCCATCCCTTCTCTCCCAGTGTAAAACCATGGATTTATTCCCTCTGCTTTTCCTCTAAAATGGGAATTTCCAATGCGAAGGCAGCAGGATTTAGTGCCTGAAGATTCCATGATTTTCATGGATTGGAACTTCTCTTTTCCCCCTCATCCCCAAGCCTGCCGGGATTTTTCCATGGCCAGAATTTTTCCATAACCAGGGAATTTACTGGATCGACTTCAGCTTGTGCTAAATAAGGAATTCCATCTGTTAGCTCCAGATACTGATTTTTTCTTTAATAAAAAATCCTGATTTTCCCCATCCACAGGTTATTTAATCCCTAATTTAGTCCGGGATTTTCCCTGGGGCTCGGCCTGGCCCGGATTCCAGGCACATCCAGCGGCCCTGGATAAATCCCGGCCATCAGGAATTGCTGACAGCACCTGCTGGGCCGGGATTGGCAACAAGTGATAATCCCTGGAGCAGTGAAATGGGATCCAGGACAGCAGGATCAGCCTGGAAAATGCTCCTCGGCCTTGTGGGCTGTTCCCGTTGGCTTTTTTTGGGATATTTTTCCCTCTAGGAACAGGAACAACAGGAAAAATTTGGGGTTTTTTTCATCACCTCGGCCCCGCAGCTGTTTCTGTTTTCCCCTCCTTATTTGAGATGCTCTCGGACATGTCCTGGAAATCTCAGAAGGAAATAATCCAAATATTCCTGAGCTGGGAGGGCTGGGAAGGATCCTGTGTTTCCCAGAAACTGGGAAAATTGGCTCCATAAAGCCAGCAGGATCCCACAGAAAATCCCAGACACGCTTGCTCAAAGGGTTAATAATTAACCAATTAATTAACGAGACTTTCCCGTTCCTCCCCAAATGAGGGGTTGGGAACAGGCTCAGCTTTATCCCGGAGCAATCCAACCTTGGCATCGTCCCTCTGGGGGGCGGCGCCACGCTGGGGTGGGAATTCCTGTCCAGAACTTGGGATAAGGATCGGAGCGGCGGAGCTGCCCCCAAACCCCACTCCCCACATTCCCCGCGGAGCCCATCCCTCAGGGAATCCCCAATTCCCAACATTTCCCTTTGCCAGGAAGTTTTTTCCCCTTGGGTTGGTATTTTTCCCCCCTTTTCCAGGTGTTTTTCTCCTCCCCGTTTCCATTTTGGGGTTTTTTTGGGTTATTAACTCCATCGGTTCTGCCCCTGCAGCCCTGGCCCCGCTCCCGGTCCCATTCCAGGAGCTCCGGGCTCCTTTGGGAAGCGCCAAGCCCGGCTTTGGAGGGTCGGGAGTGGAATCACAGCGGCTCCGGGGCTGGCGGGGCTGGAAAAGGGGGAATTTGGGGATTTGGGGCATTCCCTGACCCCCCAGCACAGCACTCGGAGCCGTCTCTGGTCAAGGACTCTGAGGAGCCATCCCTGGGAGATGATCCCAAAAATCCCTCCCCGTGGGGAGGTGTCCCAAAAAAGTGATCCCAAAAATTCCTCCCTGAGGGGAGGCAACATCCACCGCGTGCCAGCAGGGCCCCCTGGGATGGGATCCATGGGATCCATGGGATCCATGGGATCCATTGATCAATGGGATGGGATGGGATGGGATGGGATGGGATGGGATGGGATGGGATGGGAATGGGATGGGATGGGATGGGATGGGATGGGATGGGATGGGATGGGATGGGATGGGATGGGATGGGATGGGATGGGATGGGATGGGATGGGATGGGATGGGATGGGATGGGATGGGATGGGATGGGATGGGATGGGATGGGATGGGATGGGATCCATGGGATCCATGGGATCCATGGGGTATGATGGAATCAATGGGATGGGATGAATCAATGGGATTAATGGGATGGAATCAATGGGATGGGATCCATGGGATCCATGGGATCCACGGGATGGGAAGGGAAGGAATGGGAACACGGGGACTGAGGGGTTTGGCTGTGGGAATTGCGCTGGGAATTCTCTGCCCTCACCTCCAACATTCCCTCCCTGCCCAGGTTTGTTGGGATCTGCGCCCTGGAAGTCGTTCCAAGGCTCAGAGGGGTCACAGGGTCCCTCCTTCCCTGCCTTTCCCACTGTCCAGGCAACAAAACCCCCAAATCCTGAACCTGAGCTGCCCCTGCTGCAAACGCACAGGAAACACCTCCCCACAAAGCTTCGTCATTTTTGTCCGAATTAAATCAATTTAATTACATTTTCTCCGAGGTGCTCGCACAGCTCCCGGGAGTTTTCTGGGAGAAGCCGAAGCTGCTCGATCCCACCCAAATTTGCTCAGCCCTGTTCCCTCCAGCTGGGACAGGGTCTGGAGGGGCAGAGCGAGGGGAACCCAACAGGGTTTGGGCTCGGATTTGGGGACTTTTCCAGGTTTTCCATCCCCTGCCCCTCCCCATGGGATGCTCAGGGAGTTTTTCCCCCTCATCGTGGCAGCACAGGGCCAAGGACGGGAGAGGGAGAAGTAAAATAGAAATAAATCCTAAAATAAAATAAACCCTAAAATAAAATAAATCCGTCAAAGCCCATTAAGCGGAATTGCTCTGTGCAAACCTAATTGACCACGAGGGATCTGTGGACAGGCAGGGCCATAAATCGAGATTTTACCAGCGGCTGGGGAAGGAAAAGGGAAAAGGGGGAAGGAAAAGGGAGAGAGGGGAAGGGAAATGGTCAAGGGGGAAAGAAAAGAGAAAAGAGGGAAGGAAAATGGTCAGGAGGGAAGGAAAGGGAAAAGGGGGAAGGAAAAGGGATGGGAGGAAGGGAAAGCAGGGAGGGGAAGGGAAAGGGATGGGGGGAAGCAAAAGGGGAATGAAAATGGTTAGGAGGGAAGGAAAGGGAAAAAGGGACAGGAGGAAGGAAAAGGGAGAGGGGGGAAGAAAAGAGAGAGGAAAGGAAATTGGAGAGAAAGAAGCAAAAGGAGAGGGGAGGAGGAAAAGAGAGGGAGAAGGAAAAAGAGAGGGGAAAGGAAAAGGAAAAAGAGAGGGGGGAAGGAAAAGGGAGAGAATGAAGGAAATTGGTGAGGGAGGAAGGAAAAGGGATGGGGGAAAGAAAAGGGAGAGGGGGGAGGAAAAGGAGAAGGAAAAGGGAGGGGGGAAAGGAATAGGGAGGAGGAAAAGGTATAGAGGAAAGGAAAGGGAGAGAGAAGAAGGGAGAGAGGGGAAAAGGAGAGGGGGAAGGAAAAGGAGAGAGGGAAGGAAAGGGAAAGAGGGAAAGGAAAAGGGAGAGGGGGCAAGGAAAATGAGTGAAGGGAAGGAAAATGAGTGAAGGGAAGGGAAGGAAAAGGAGTGGAGCGAAGGAAAAGGAGAGAAGGAAGGAAAAGGAGGGAAGGGAAGGAAAAGGAGAGAGGGGAGGAGAAGGAGAGAGGGAAGGAAAAGGAGAGAAAGGAAAGGAAAGGAATGAAGGGAACGAAAAGGAGAAAGGGGAGGAGAAGGAGTGAAGGGAAGGAATAGGAGAGAGAGGAAGGAAAGTTCGGTGTTTTGGGGCTCACTCGAGGCCCGGCGCTGCCCAGAAGGAGCCGGGCGCAGCATATGGCGCAGAGAGCCCGGCCCGGGGGGGCTCACGGCAGCCCCCGGCCGCCGCTGCTGTGAGGAGCTATTTATTCCTCCCCCTGCAGATGTCCGTGAATGCGGCAGGAGCAGGGGGAGCAGATCTTTGGGCCCGGGGAGGGAGAAGCAGCGCTCCTTCCTTTTACCATGCTGTTGTCTGGCTTGATCTTGTCACTCCAAAGGGCCCCATTCAGAGGTATTCATGCATCTGCCTCGGGGGGACAATGGCAGCTCAGTTTATAAACTGTCTGTCCAGTTGCCTGCGGCCTTTAGTCCTTTTGTTTTCGCCCCTCTTAATAAACTTTTTGGGGGAGTTCATCAATACGCTTGAATAGCTGATGTTCTCATTCTCAGGGAGGGGAAGAACAGAAGGGCTCGGAGGAGTGGGGGGTGTAGGGTTTTTTTTTTTTATTATTATTTTTAACAGAGGTGGGGGTGGCGGGGTTTTGCCCCTTAAAGGCGAAGCGAGGCTTGAAAAGTGACAGAATAAACACGTAAAATTTTTTTTTAAAAATACTTTAAAAATCGGAGTCCGCCCCAAACAAACCCGCAATTGAAAAGCGACGGGGAAATGCGCAACGTTTAATTGCCCCCCAAACCCCACCCCAAGGCAATTTTCGTCCCGCCGGCAGAATTGAGACGATCCCCGACTAATTTTACAGCTCTGCAAATATTGCGGGCAGAGGGATTGGGAAGGAATTTCGGAGAGCAGCCTCATTTCCAGGGGATTTAGGGCCGGGAGCCGCCTCTAACCTTTCCCCCCTCCTGCTCCCCCTTCCCCCGGCACCGGCAGGGACCGCGGCCCGGCGGATCCATCCCCCCCAAACCCCCGGGAAGATCCCAAACCCCGAGTCCCCTCCGGAGCCCTCCCCTCGCCCGGCGCCTCCTTTGTAGCCGAGCCCGGGGCAGGGGGGCGCGGGGCTGCCCCCATTTCCAAGGCACGGCCCCCTCCCCGTGCCGGCTCCCTCTGTCCTCCCTTGATTTCTCTTTTAAGGCCTCGATTTTCCTGGCAGCGCCTTCTCCCTCCCCGCGGAGCCGCCTCGGAGCGGGGCCGAGCCGCCCCCTCCCCAGCGCTGCCTCCCCCGGGCAGCCCCCAGCGGCTCCCGCTCAGCGCTTCAAGGCCCTAATGAGTGTTGACAAGTTTAATGAGTTTGTTTTAAAGAGGAAAAAACTGGTCAAGTCGAGATTTCCGAGTCAAATCCATTAGGGGATCCCATTGAAACCTCTCGCGGCGGCCCGGCCAGCGCTGGGGCAGCGCCCCAAAAACGGGGCCGGGCTTGGGGACCCCGAGGAGGAGGCGAGGAGGGGAAATCACCCCCACAAAACCCCAAAACCAGCCCGGCGGCGGCCCAAGAACCCGGCGGAACCTCCTCCTCCCTTTTTCTGGAGGAAATTTCATTAAAAGCGCCCGCTGTGCCCCCCGCCCCCCCTTTTTCTCCCCCCGGTGTTGGCGGCTCCCCCCGCTCCCCGTGCGCGCTCGGCCCCGCGGAGGTCACGGCGAGTCAGGCAGTCTGACTCGGTGAACTCTGAGCCGGGCGATCGGGGGAGGGAGCGGGGAGTTTCTCCTTTTTCAATTTCGCCACTTCCTAGGTCTCTCCATTGTTCCAATTCCAAACAGCTGCTGGTGCTAATCTTGCGCTTATTTGCAATCGGGGAAGGAAGAAATGCCCGCGCCCCGGAGCGCGCCGGGGCTGGCGGAGCCCGGAGCCCGCGGAGTGCGGGGGGGACAAAGCGGGGCCGGGAGATTGAACCCGCCCTGATCGGAGCCCTCGGGTCCCGCTCAGCCCCAGAGCCGCGGCTGAAATCCAGGGAAATCGGGCTCGCAGGTAGCGCCGCGCCCTCAAAGCCGCACCCGAGGGGGTTTTGGGCTTTTTTTTTGTTTTTTTAATTCTTCCCCAAAGGTTAAACTCCTCCATCCACTCAAAGTCCGCGGGGGGGAAGAGCCGAGGCGGGAGGGGAAGGAGCGGCCACAAAAGCCCGGTTGGAGGCGAACCCGGGGAGCTGCGCCCGCGAGGGTTTGGCTCGAGCCGGCTCCGGAGGATTTTATTATTTTTAAGCCTTTATTAAGAGGGGATGGAGAAATTAAAGGGCCGCGGGAACCTCGTGCCAGAGGAACCGTCCCGCTGGCACGTGTGGAGGTGGGGGAGCTCTGCCCCGCTCGGCCGGCGGGGGATCCTCTTTAACTCATTTATGGCCCTAATTAACAGGGCCGGGGGTGCCGGGAAGCGATTCCAGCCCCGAGGGAGGGCAGGGAATCCCCCCTGAGCGGCAGAACCCCCCCAAAACCCAAACCTCGCCCGGGCACCTTCCAACCAGGACCCCCCGAATTGCCGGGGTGGCCCCGCGCGTGTCGGGGCCGGTTTTTGGGGGGGCTCTCGGCCCAGCAGCCGCGGCCGGTCCTGCCCGGCCTCAGCCTCTCGGGGCCTTTATTGGTTTACCGAGGTGTTAATCCCCTCACAATCGAGTTGTCTGACCACGGAGCCCCGTCTCTATTCTTGTTTACATCTAATTACGGCTCTGGAACGCCACTTCCCTTCCCACCCTCCCTTCTCCTCCAGCTCCCAGCTCCCGTTCCAGCCCTTTCCAGCAGGTAAAACCCCCTCGGAAGAGAATTCCGGCCGCCTGGAATTTCCGCAAAAAAACCCAGGGAGTTTGGCAAAGCGCGGAGAGGTTCGGGCACCCCAAAAAATTCCCAGAGCCGGGTTTGGGGGCACCTCGGGGCTGCCTGTCCCGGTGTCAGCGGCATCCCCGAGCTCCCCTCGGCTCAATTAATTCAATTAAAGCCCGTCACCCCAGGAAACGGCCGGGCAGCGGCCGGGCGGGCCGGGAGTTGCTAACAAAGGGGCATTGAGCGGAGGGCGCGGGGACCCCCCCGGCCCCGCGTGTCCCCCGCACCGGCGGCGCCGGGGTTAAACCCGCAGCGCGCTGCGCGCCTTGGCTGCGATAGCGTCTCAGCCCTGGGGCCATTCCTCTAAATCAATTTTCAAAACAATCAGTTTAGGGGCTTTTAATTAAGCTTTAAACCGGCGGTTAAAAATAGCAGTTTACTTCTTTGGGATGCAAACGAGGCGAGCGTAAAAATAAATCAGAGAGACGGGGCCCGCTGCCTTTTGGGATTCGGGGAGACGCAGATTAAACACGTCCCAAGATTACAAGGATTTTTTTCCCCCTTTCTTTTAACACTTATTCTCTCTCGCAGCAGCTGCTCTTTCCCTGCCAGGCACCGAACTGTCCGCAGCGCCGGGAATGCGGCGCCTTTTCCCAAAGGTGGAAAAACCCGAGGGATCCCCAGCCCGACCCCGCAGTGGGTTCATCACCTCGCCCCATCACGAAACGCAAATGATATTTTAAAAATAATAATAATAAATAAAAATAATTAAGTTCAGCTCTCCGGCTGCGTTTGTGGCAAGGATTGGAAAATCCTCTGAGCGCGGAGCTGCGAGCGCCGCGAACTCAGCGCGCTCCGCGCCAGGGCGAATTCCGTTCAAAAAGCTGAATTTAGGCTCCTTTGTGGTTTTAACGTGGGTCCTCCCGGTTGTGCCCCCCTCCCCGCCAGCCCTGCCTTTGTCCCGGACTTTCCTGCTCGCAGGGCCCGGCCCGGCTCCGACCCCTCCAAATCCCTTAAGCCGGAGCGGGTTTGGGGCTGCTGGGCCGGGAGCGCCCGAAACGCCGCTCCTCGCCCCAAAAGCGGCTCCTTGAAGGCCCCGCCGCGCTGATTAAAGAGTAATTAAGGGCTGCGGGATGCCTTCGGTGCGGTTTCTCCGCAGGTGACCCCGGGGTCGCTCCGGGCCGGGCTGAGCCGGGGCAGCCGCGCTCGTCGCGCCCGGTTCGGGCTGGGAACGGCACCGAGGGGCGGCCGCTCCTCCCTGCCGGGATCTGGGGATTTCACCCCTTCCTCACTCCCCGGACCCCCAATTCCCGGGTGGAGCCCCGGCAGCGAGCGCGGCTCCGCGGCCGAGACCTTGACCCGGTTTGGGGACAAGATCCGGGTCCGGCCGCGCTCCAGCAGCGAGGGCTGGCGCGGAGGTTTCCCCCAGCCCCCCGAATTTGGGGTGAGGGTCTCTGGGGGTGGCGGCAGGCGCAGGACGCGGGGTGGGGTCTCCCGCACGATCCCTGCGCCCCCAGGGAGCGCGGTTTGGGGTTTTTCCTCCTTTCCCCCCCCTCTCCCAGAGGGAGGAAAGCGCCAAATTCCCCATGGGGACGGGTTGGGAAGACCTTTAAAAATTAAATAGCACCATAATGGAAAAAAAAAAAAAAAAAACAACACGCGAGGCAAAAAAAATTAAATCTGACTAGGGTGGGACAGAGAGCGGGAGCTTCTCCGGGGATGGGGAGGGAGCAAAACCTTTCCCAGATGGATCCATCCCTCCCCATCCCCTCTCCCGTCCCTCCCGCGCTACTTTCAGCGACTTTCCGCCGCTTTTTTTCCGCCGCCGCTTCCCCGAGCATCCATCCCCCCCCTCGCCGCCCCCGCTCCCGGAGCTCCTTTCCCCCCCTTCAGATCTCAGCGTGTTTGCTCTTGACTTCATCCACTAAGTCAATAGTTTGGAGATGCCCTCATCCTCAGAGGCCCGAGGCCCCCCGTGTCCCCTCCCTGTTTTCTGCGGCGGATAATGGCAGCCCTTTTGTGGTGTAATCAAGCTCCCGAGGGCTGGGAGACAGATATAGATTCTTGGCATTTGTCGGTGGAAATGAAAGCTGGATTAGGCAGAGGCGGCTGCACACTCCATGGTAAAGGACAACAACTATTCCCCCATTGAAAGTCCCATTCTGGTTTGGTTATTTTATCTCTTAAAAGTTGTTTGTATTTCTAAAGTGGCCATTGAGGCACTTAGAAAGTGTAGCAAGCTGTTAAAGCCGCGCTCGCCGTGAAAGGCGGGCGCACAAAAAGGGACCGGGGTTAAGGGGAGAAAACCGAGCGGGGAGGGGAAAAAAAATAAAAATAGGGGGGAGAGAGGAGGGGGGCGGCAAAAGAGTTAAAAAAGATCGAATTCAACCGGGGGGAAAGTTTAAAAGCGCCGGGAAAACTCGCGGAGCTCGGGCAGAGGAGCGGGGCTGGGGCGCCGCCTTTTTTTCCCCTCTCAGCCGGGCGGGGGAAAAGCCAGGCCGGGGTTTGGGGTGGATTTGGGGTGCGGGGAGGGTTTTTGGCTCCTCGAGGGTGAGCCCCGAGCCCGGCCCGCTCCCAGCGCGGCGCTGGGGCGGTTCCATCCCTTGGGGTTGATCCCAGCCCGAGGAATCCCCGCTGCATTCGCGGGCAGAGCTGGGCCGGGCAAAATCGGGGAATTTCTCCCTCTCTTCTCCGCGAACCCGGGAGCGTTTTTCCCTTGGGAACCGCGGAGATTCGGGGGGTATTTTAAATCATTCCCCCCAAAATAAAACATCCCCTGAGTTTCACCACCCGAGGCTGCGCCGTCTCTTCCTCCTTCCAACCCCCCCCCCCGCGGTGAATTTGGGATGGCAAAAACCCCGCCCGGTCCGGTTTGTTTATTTAAAATACAACCAAAAATAATAAAAACCCCACAAAAAACCAACAAACCGGCACAAAACAAACGGGCAAAACAAACCGTTTGTCAAAGCCTGCAAACTTTCCTCCTCCTTTTGCCCGAAGTTTTCGGGCGTGGAAATCGCCGCGATCCCGCTGCGAGCACAGCGAGCCCCGCGCGGGGGAGGGTTTGAGGCTGGAAGGAGATTAAGGGAAAAAAAAAAAACCACTCCGGGAAATAAATAAATAAATATTTAAAAAAAATAAAAATTAAAAAAAAGGGAACGGAGCAGCCATGGTACAACCCAAATATCCGCATTCCCAGGGAAAGGAAGAAAAAGGGGGGGAGGAAAGCTTCAAATAGCTCAATTTGCTGCTTTTTAGCATCAAACAGCATCATCTGCGGGAGTGGGGAAGGGAATTTCAAATAATTAAGTCTCCGCACGGGAAAGAAAAAAAAAAAAATCGCGAATCCCTCTGGAAAACGCCGGGCTTGGCGCTGAATGCGAGATAAATAGGTATAAATAAATATAAATATTTCCTGAAAATCAGCAGCGGCCGCCGCTCCCCGGATCGGTTTGGGCCGAGTGGAGGTTGGGGTCATTAATTCTTGTCCTGACCCATGGGGGGGCCCGATTTAAACATCGCTGTCCCCTGGGTGTCCCTGGGTGTCCCTGGGTGTCCCTGGGTGTCCCCCTGGTGTCCCGACACCGAGGTGTCCTCTGCAACCCGCGCCGCTCCTTTCTGCCATCAAAAACCCCAAATTAACCCAAATTAAAGCAAACACGAGGCTCCGCGCGGGTGGTTTTCTTTTTTCCCAGGGAAACCCCCAAATCCTCGCGGTCCCTGCGGAATTTCCCGGGTGGTTCCGGGAGTTTTCTCCCAGCTCTGGGCCAGCTCAGAACCGGCCCGGGCGCTTTCAGCTCCTCTCCGAAAAGCGGCTCCTGGAATCAACTTTCCTCTCTTAATTCCCAATAAAAATGCAAATCGGCGCGTCCCGGCCACGGGAATAAAAATAAATTAAATAAATGACGGGGCCGGGCCGCGCTCCCGAGCTGGGCTTCCCCGGGTCCCTCGGAAAATCGGAAAATCGCTTTTTTCCTTTCCCCCCGCGCTCCCCTCGGGCTCGGTTGGTCCCGGAGCTGTCCCCACCCCGCCCCTGCCCGGGAGGTGTCCCCCCCCGGGGTCGCTTTGATGCCGGGCCCGGGACAAAGGCGGCTCTGAGGGCCGGGGCTCCCCGCGGGTCCCGGGGCGGCAGCGCTGCCCAGGGTCAGCCAGGGGCTCCTTCCAATTTTAGCAACAAAAAACACCCGAGGGGAGCGGGGGGAGCCGAGAAGGGATTTTCCTTTTCCTTTTCCTTTTCCTTTTCCTTTTCCTTTTCCTTTTCCTTTCTTTCCTTTTCCTTTTCCTTTTCCTTTTCCTCTTTTCCTTTTCCTTTTCCTTTTCCTTTTCCTTTTCCTTTTCCTTTTCCTTTTCCTTTTCCTTTTCCTTTTCCTTTTCCTTTTCCTTTTCCTTTTTCCTTTTCCTTTTCCTTTTCCTTTTCCTTTTCCTTTTCCTTTTCCTTTTCCTTCCTTTCCTCCCCGGGCCGGGGCACGGGAAGGGCACGGGGGGGTAAAAATAGCGCGGGGTGCCAGGGAGAGCTCGGAAACATCCCTGGGGCGGGGGGAGCGACCTTGGGGGCAGGGAGAGGTCTTTGGGATAAAGGAGAATGTTTTGGGGTCAAGGAGAGTCCTCGGGGGGCAAAGAGAACCCTTTGGGATCAGGGGGGCCTCCTTTGGGGCAGGGAGAGTTCTTTGGGATCAAGGAGCGTCCTGAGGGGCAAGGAGAATCCTTTGGGGTTCAGGGAGAACCCTTTGGGGGCAGAGAGAGTCCTTTAGGGACAGGGAGCGTCCTTTGGGATCAAAAAGGGTCCTTTGGGGCAAGGAGAATCCTTTGGAATCGGGGAGAATCCTTTAGGGACAGAGAGAATGTTTTGGGGCAGGGAAAACCCTTTGGGATCAAGTAGCGTCCCTTGGGGCAGGGAGAGTTCTTTGGGATCAAGGAGAATGTTTTGGGGGTCAAGGAGAGTCCTCTGGGAGCAGAGAGAATCCTTTGGGTCAGGGAAAATCCTTTGGGGCAGGAAAAATCCTTTAGGGGACAGGGAGGGGTCCTTTGGGGGCAGGGAGCGCCCTTTGGGATCAGAGAGAATCCTTTGGGATCAGGGAGTGTCCTTGGGGGACAAAGGAGAATCCCTCCGTGGGGCACAGGGGGATCCTTCGGGGGCAAAGGACGAGCCCTCAGTGGGGCAAGGGGAGATCAACTTGTGGGGCAGCAGGACATCCCCCAGTGGGGCAGGGGACATCTTTCTACTGGGCAGGGGACACCCCAATATGGGGCAGGGGACACTCCCAGTGGGGCAGGGGACACCCCAGTATGGGGAAGGGGCCCCTCTCTCTATGGGGCAGGAAACAATCCTCTCTCAATGGGGCCTGTGACAGAACCTATGGGACAGGGACACCCCTCTATAGGGGAGTAGACACCCCAATACGGGCAGGGGATGCTCCCTATGGGGCAGGGGACACCTCCGTCTATGGGACATGGGACACTTCTCTGTAGGGCATCAGGCACCCCAATACGGGGCAGGGGACATATCTCTTTCTATGGGCCAGGTGACACTCCTCTCTCTGTGGGCAGGGGACGCCTCTCTATAGGGCATCAGACACCCCAATATGGGCAGAGGACACTCCCTATGGGATGGGGACACCCCCTGTGGGGCAGGGGACACCCCCTGTGGGGCAGGGGGACACTCCTATGGGACATGGGACACTCCCTAGGGGATGGGAACACTCCCTACGGGATGGGGACATTCCCTATGGGACATGGGACACTCTCTATGGGATGGGGACACCCCCTGTGGGGCAGGGCACGCCCCTGCGCTCTCTCCGCTCCCGAAATTCCCCGGGGATCTCTCCAGGGGCAGGTGGGGGGCGGAGGGAACCCCGGGGCTGCCACATTCCCACATCCGCCCAAACCCCGCTCTCCCGAGGAAACCCGGCTCCTCCTTTGGGAACTCTTCCCAACATTTCCCCGGAAAAAAAAACTCGAAAACCCCGAAAAACAGCCCAAAAATCTCTCGGCGGCCGCGGATTTCATCAGCGAGAGATCCCCGCCCTGCCCCCGCCCTGCCCCGCCCTGGAGAAGCGGAGATGCAGAAATTCTAAATGATATCCCAAATTATACCCCAAATGATATCCCAAATTATATTCCCTATGATACCCCCCAATGATGTTCCCAATGCTGCTCCCAATGATATTCCAAGTTATACCCCAAATCACATCCCAAATGCCATTCCTGATGACATTCCAAATGACAGCCCAAATTATATTCCCTATGATATCCCAAATGAGAGATTCCAAATGATGTTCCCAATGATATTCTAAATGATGCTCCTAGTGCCATTCCCAATGCCCTTCCCTACGCCATTCCCAAGTGATATCCCAAATGTCATTCCCAGTGCCATTCCCAGTGCCATTCCTGGTGCCATTCTCAGTGCCATTCCCAGTGCCATTCCCGATGATATCCCAGTGCCATTCCCAGTGCCATTCCAAATACCATTGCCAAATGATATCCCAAATGATATCCCAAAGCCATTCCCAGTGCCATTCCCGATGATATCCCAGAGCATTCCCAGTGCCATTCCCAGTGCCATTCCCAACGATATCCCAGTGCCATTCCCAATAATATGCCAGTGCCATTCCCAAAGATATCCTGGTGCCTTTCCCAGTGCCATTCCTGGTGCCATTCCCAGTGCCATTCCTGGTGCCATTCCCGGTGCCGTTCCCAGTGCTGTTCCCAGTGCCATTTGCAATGTCATTCCCGATGATATCCCACTGCCATTCCCACTGCCATTCCCAATGATATCCCGGTGCCATTCCCAGTGCCATTCCCGGTGACATTCCCAGTCCATTCCCGACCGATGCCGCCTCCCCTGCCCGCCGTTTCCCCGCAGCCGGGGCCGGGCTCGTTCCGGCGGCCCCGGCCCGGTCCCGGCGGGGCGGTGCCGGTGCCGCGGGCGATCCCGGGGTCTGGGCCGCGCTCAGCTCCGCTCCGGGGCGGCCCCGCGGCGCTCCCGGTGGGGCCGAGCAGCGCGGCCGGGCCCGAGGGGCTCCAGGCAGCTCCGTGCCCGCGCTGCCCCCGCTGCCCCCGCTGCCCCCGCTGCCCCTCACCGCTCCCGCGCTCGGTTCCGTTCCAGGCCCGCTCTCGCTCTCCTCTGGCCAGACCGTCCCAGGGGGGTACAACTCCCCAAGAGGAGCTCCAGACCCTCCCTGAGGGGCTCCAGACCCTCCCTGAGGGGTTCCAAACCCTCCCTGAGGGGCTCCAACCCTTCCCGAGGAGCTCCAAACCCTCCTCGAGGAGCTCCAAACCCTCCCTGAGGGGCCTCCAAACCCTTCCCGAGGGGATGCAGCTCCCCTCGAGGAGCTCCAAACCCCTCTGAGGAGTTCCAAAACCCTCTTTGAGGGGATGCAGCTCCCCGCAAGGACTTCCACATCCCCTCTGAGGAGCTCCAAACCCTTCCCGAGGTGCTCCAAGCCCTCTTCAAGGGAATGCAGCTCCCTTCAAAGAGTTTCCAAACTCCCTCCGAGGAGCTCCAAACCCGTTTTCGAGAAGTTCCAGACCCTCTCCGAGGGTCTCCAAACCTTCCCCGAGGAGCCCCAAACCCTCCCCGAGCACCTCCAGCCCCCCCTGTCCCTCCCCAACAGCCCCGAGGGCCTTTCAAGTGCACGGCTCAGTCCAGAGGGTGCCACCAAAATATCGCCACTGTCACCATCTTCATCACCATCATCATTCTCAACACCCATCATCCTCATCCTCATCACCATCCTCATCACCATCCTCATCCTCATCACCATCCCCATCATCCCTGCACCTCCCAAACCGAGCCCCGCTGGCCGCTCCCGCCCCCCCGGCCCGTCCGTCCCCCCCTGTCCCCAACCCCGGTGACAAATGTCTTTATAAACTGGCATTAGCCACATCCAGCTCCTTTTGTGGCGCGGGCCCGCCGAGCGCCAGCCTTGGGATGAGCCGGGAACGAGGAGGAGAGGAGGAGGAGGAGGAGGAGGAGGAGGGGGCGGTTTTTGGGAGGGGGATACCCCGACCCCCGGCAAAGCCGCATCCCCATCCCTCTGCTCCCTCCCGGAGCTGCACCTGCGCCTCCCAACTCCTCCATTCCTGTATTTTCCTGGGATGAGGGGGAAGGAGGAGCCCCCCAAACCCCATTCCTGGGGGTCTGGCTGCTCCCCTGCCCCCCTCAGCGCTCCCGCAGCTCCAGCCGGGGCTCCCCTTCCCCGCCTCGGGCCCTCCCGCATCTCCTGGACCCCAAAAAACCCCAGAGCCCAAAGCAGGGTGAAGTCCCGATCTAATAAAAACCAAAATAATAATAAAAAACACATTAAAAGGGCGACTAAAACCGCGTGGGGAAGAGGAAAGGAAAGTGGCAGCTGATTGAAACTGGCTTTTTTTATTTTTTTCCCCACTTCTTTTTAAGAATAATGTCCGTAAATACGGAATATCTGCAAAGCCCAGGTCTGCAGAGGGGCCCCCATTCGCCTCTTTTTTTTTTTTCTTTTTTTTTTTTTTTTTTCCTCTCTTTTGTGGCAAACGCAATTTTCCCAAAGATCCCTCACCCTAATGCCGGGGTAATTCCCTCCCCTCTTCGTGCCCGCGCTTTAAAACCCCGCCGCGGAAATTCCCCTGGAAAAAAAAAATTGGAAAAAAGCTTCTGGGGGGGGGGGGGAGGGGGTGGAATTTGGGGGGGGTGGGGGGGCGCGAACGGGCGGCGGGGGAGGGGAGGAAGGGGAGGTTAATCCGGGTTTAACGCCGCGATGCAGTCGCAGGACCAGGGCTCGGCTGATTGTGTTATCTCTCCCCAACATTTGGGTCTCCCATATTTCACCCAGCCAAATAGCTGCGAGGGAAAAGTGCGTATGGAGGCACTCCTGACGCCTCAGGAAAATATGTTATTAATATCTAAATAACTTCCAATACTGTCTCTAAATCTCCCCTTCGCCACTCCAGATGATGAATTCGTTTGAAGTGTTCTCCCGTCTCATCTTCCCTCTCTCTCCTTCCCCCCCTTTTTTTTTTTATTCCATACCCAGGCTTATTTCGAACTGTAAATATCTAATTCCTTTAACCACGCTGCAGACACGTCTCTCCCCTTCTCCCGCGCGCGATTCCCGCTTGGAAAATTCCCGCGATTCTCCTCCCGGGAGAGCCAGACCCAGCGCGGCCTCGAGCTGATTTTGGGTTAAAAGCGGGGGTTTTTGGGGGGTTCTGTTTGTTTGCAGCCACCCCTGGGCCGCGCGTTTCGCTCTCAGCCTTTCCTGCCTCGATTCCGCCTCTGCCCCCTCCCTCCCCGCCCAATTTGGGCCCGGACCTGGGATTAGGACGAGCCCTCCCCCGCTCCCCTTCCTGCGCTGCTCTAGCGCGGCTCCATCTCCCCCCTTTCGCCCAAAATCTGCTGGGTAATGAAATCACCTCCAAATTCCACATTAAAGTGTCCCCGTCGCGTTTCCTCTCCCGTCCGGGGCTCCCCACCTGCCTCTGATCCCGAGATTTCCCTTCCCATCCCCACCCCCAGCTCCAGGATGGATCCTTTTCTTCCTCCCCCTCCCAAAAAAAAAAGAGGGAAAGAGGAAAAATTCCCCATCCAAAAATCCCCATCCGCGATCAGGGCCCGGACCTCGAACACCTCCCGATTTTCCTCCTCTCCCTCCCGCGCAGCCCAGCCCCGCTCGCCGCGTCCCCCCGTCTCAAGTTTGTTTTTTCAAACGCCTCGTGTTCGATTATTCTCGTTTATTCCCCTCTCCAGCCTTATCTCTCCTCCTCTCCTCTCTCCTCCCCGTCACACTGGATTTAGGCAGGAGTTTATCTTGCGAACATTTGCCGACTTTGTTTATGTAGCCCAGGTTCCCGTTCCCAAAAGCCGCTGTTTGCCTTTGTAATTGTTATCTGTGTTTATTGTTGTACCTCATTTGTCTCAGCTTTTTTTGTGACATGTAAGCTCCGTGTGCGCCCGCATCCAGCCCCCCCCTCCTCCCTTCTCCCTGATTTTTTTTTTTATTCCTCTTTCCTTCTCTCCCCTCTCCTCCCGGCCTGAAATATGCGCGGAATAACTCAGCCTAAAGCCAATGAATTGCTTGACACCTCCCTATCTCTTCTCCTGCCCCCCATTATTAGAGCTGATCCCGCTCGCAACACTCACAAATCCCGCCTGGGCTCTGTTTGATTAGATTGCCAACCTTTGGTAATCCCTTGATTTGATGAAGTGTCTGCTCGCCGCCCCCCCGCTCCCCGCGCCTCTAAACACACATTTACACAGGAGCCGCGTGTTGGTTTTTACACCCGCGCCGATTGTTCGCAGAGAAATCGGCCCCGCAGCCCCGCTCCCCTTCCCGGGCCTGGGGGGTCCCCGCGTTCCCTCCCGAGCTCGCTCCAATCGGGCGGGACCCTCCCAAATCCCCCGCTCGCTGCGGCCCCCCAAAAACCGGGCGGGAGCAGCGCCGGGCTGGGATTGTCCCTGTGCCCCCTCCCGGGCTGTGCCCAGCTCCGGGAACCCCGAGCACGGCGCTCTCCGGCTCTGCCCCCAAATCGGAACCCAAATCCCTCCGCTCTCCCTCTTTTCCCCCAAAATCTGAACCCAAATCCCGCCGCTCTCTCAATTTCCCCCCAAAATCGGAACCGCGGTCCAGCCCCTCTCCAGCTCTGTCCCCCAAATCTGAACCCCGAGCCCGCCCCTCTCTCACTTCTCCCCCTAAATTCGGAAGCCTGGTCCTTCCTCTTTTCCCCCAAAATCCGAACCCAAATCCCGCCCCTCTCCCGTTTCCCCCCAAAATCCCAACCCCGGTCTCTCTTCTCTCCCGCTTTCTCCCCAAAATCGGCCGAGGGCACCAATGTGGGGGGTGGGGCACAGAGCGGAGTGCGGAAAATTCCCCAAAATCCGCGGTTCCAGCCCAAACCCAAATCGCGGGGGTCCCTGCGGGGCTCCGGGGGGGCAGCGCCGCCTGTCCCCGCTGCCCCCCGGGGGGACACGCTCGGGGTGGGGGGGACCCTCCTGTGACCCCCCGGGTCTGGTCTCGGTGAATTCATCACCCCCGAGCGGCGCCCCCAAAATTTGGGGGCGCCCAAATTCCCCCCACGCTGGAGAGAGCGGCGCCTCCGCTCCCTGAGAAACGACAACAACCCCAAACAATAATTATAAATACCAGCAATAAATGCCAACAACACCTCGCTCTTAACAAGGAGATATATATATATAAAATAAACATATATTAAAAAAATAAAAGAGAAAAAGGGAAAAAAAAACCCCAAAGTGAAGCCTCATGAATATCCGCCCAGGGCTAGCTGGAGTGAGCCGTTTAAAGATGAAAGTGCAAAGAAATAAAGGCTCAATTTAATCTGCCTTAAAACCCTTCAACTTAACGTTTGTGCTGGGAACTCAGAGAGTGAGTACTGATTGGGGATAAATACATTTCTTAGCATGCCTTGGAGCTATTACACCCTTCTCCAACACAGCTCCCTATTCAACAGCCACAGTTTTCATTACCAGCTCTAATAAGTCTTAACATTATTAAATGCCAAGCAGACGATAGAAAGAAACAGGCGCAGGGTGGAAGCTTTCTTTCCCACTTAAAAAGAGAGAGCATTTAGGGCTGTCTTCCCCCGGCTCCCCGCGAGGAGAACCCGCCACGGAGCGTTTGGCAGCGGCGGAAAAAAAAAATAATAAAAAAGAAATTTTTTTAAAAGAAAAACCAAAGTGTTTTTTTCACCCCTTTTCTCCCCGCAGCTCAGAGAGGGAGAAATTAATAAAAAATTCTCCCTCCTGCCTCAAACCCGCGAGAGGTTGGGTTTAAGTGGGAGCCACCTGGAAATGAGGGTTGGGTGAGGGAGAAAAGGGCTCTGGAGAGGTTTTAATTGCGTGATGGGAATTGGCGTTGTTTTCCCGGCTGGAATTGTGGTTTTTTTCCACCAGGAATCGCGGTTTTTTTCTCCCCTCCCGAGCTGAAACCGCGGCGTTTTCCAGCGCGCAGCCGCCGCCCGCCCGTGTTTTACAAGCGGGATCATCAATTATCTTAATTGGGGCCATTAAAACTTTCCCAGGCGTTAAAACCCGCCCGGGCAGCGGGAAATTCGGGATTTTGGACGCTCCTCTCGGAGCCGCGGATGCGCAGGACCCCAAAAAACCCCGAACCCCCTCGGTTTTTTTTTTTATTTTGAGGGGGGGATTTCTCCTCGGCACGACGCTAAAAAACCGGGAATTGCGGCTGACCCGGGATTTCTCCGCTGGGCCGGGAGGGATCCCCGCGCTCGGAGGGAGAGCGGCGCTCCACAGGCTCCGGCCGCGGGAATTTGCCCAAATTAGCCCCCTTTCATCCAGGAACGGGGGCTCGTGCTTGATTTGTCCGCGGCCTCACCCATGAAGGCGGTAGGGAGCGTTTTGTTTTGCCTCTTGACACGCACTCCTTGCGTGCTAATCGGGGATAAAAAGCTCCCCGCTCCTTCATTCTGATTTTTTTTAATTTTTTTTTAATCTATTCTTTTAGGGGTTGCGACGGGGAAAACGCGGGGACGGCAGAAAATAAAACCACAACAAACCAAATCCGCGCTTTCAAAAATAAAGATATTTTTTCCGAGCGGCGAGCCTGGTTGAAAACACAACTCAACCCCCCCCCCCAAATCTCCTTTCCCCCTCTTTAATAAAATTAAAAACACCCCGAAAGTGAGCGGGGGGCGCCCCTGGCCCACACAATGGCCCCGATTTGCAAATGAGCATCGCCGCTCTCCCAAATCACAGCAACATTTTGCAGCGTCCAACGGCTCTGCCTTTCTGCAGCAGCCGCTCCGATAATATTACAAAACTATCTAACAGCGGGGAGTTTTGAATAATTTATCTCCCTTTCTTCCCGTCCTCGGCCCTTTGTCCAAAAGTTTTTCTCCTCCTCGCGGAATTTTGAATGAGAATGGACGCGCCCTCCCTCCCCCATCCCTTTACTCCATTTTTAAGGCAGCCTCGGGTTTTTCCCCCTTTTCCCCCCCTTTCTTTTTTTTTTTTTTTTCTTTTTCTTTTTTCCTTTTTCTTTTTTTTTTCTTTTCTCTCTTTTTTTTTTTCTCCGCTGTTTGCTTTTGTGGTCAGGAATCTTTTCCTTATAAAGCTTCAATAGACCCGAAGGTCTTTGTAAGTGAAGTTCATCTTCAAGGTTGGAAAAAGAGGGAAAAAAAAAAAGGGATCGTGTCCTTAAAAAAGAAAAATAAACTCCCTTTTGTGCCCCTTCATTTCCAACTCCCGTGATGGGGGCTCGGGGGAGCCTTTTTTACCCCAAAATTCCCCCCACGTCTCAAACTGGGACAAATTTGGGAGCGGAGGGGAAAGTTTGGGAGCGATTCCCACGCCGGGACTGGGGACAGCCACAAACCCCCCAAAATTCCGGCTCAAGCCCAGCCCGGCCTCGCTTTTCACCAATTCGGGAGAAAACCGGCAAACCCCGGCTTCCCGCGCTCCGGGACTCCCCAAATCGCCGTTTTCTGCCCCAAAAAGGCGCCGAGCTCCGCCGCAGGGCGCGGGTTCTGTGCCCAAACCGAGCGGCCCCAGCTCCGCCGCGCTCCCGGAGAACCTCACGGATGCTGCCTCAAAATTCCACCTTTTTTTGGCTGCCGGTTGTTCGGTTTTTTGGTGGTTTTTTTTTTTGGAATCACGGCGCTGCCCGCAGTCCAATTCCCACCCCCAACGCGGCATTCCCAGCTGGGAAAGTCGGGATTTTCCAGGCAGGATTTGCGAGGCGATAACAGCGCCGCGCCACCGGCCTGGCTCGGAGCCTTCCCCGCCAGCGCCGCCAGGATTTTCCCGGGATCGCATCCCCCGGATCGTTTTCCCAGGATATTATTTCCCGGGGTGGTTCGGGGGTGCCGGGCCCCCCCGCCCGCGGTGTCCCCCGGTGCCGGCGGCGCTGGCGGCCCCGGTCCGTGTCCCTAATTGATATTGATCGGCGCCATCGGTCACCTGTCAGCGCCGGGTCCAGGGGACCACTTAGGCAGCGGCAGCCAAATCTGTTTAACAAATTCATTTACGGCCTCCGAGCTGCCTCTCCCCCCACCCCCTCCGGCCATTCCCGGCCCTTTTTTTATGGATAATTGATCCCGAGCAAAGCACCGACAGCTCTTCCTCCTCCTCCTGCCAGCGCCGCCGGCCCCGCTCCCCGCAGGGATTTATTTTTGGGGGGGTAACCCAACCTGGGCGGCTCTGGAGCCACCCCCGCCGGGCAGCGCGGTGTCCCCGCTGTCCCCCCGGTGTCCCCCCGGCGAGGCCGTACCTTTGTCGCCCAGGATGCCGTCGATGCTGTGCTTGGCCTTCTTGTCGCCGTCCTCCTCCTTCTTGTCGCAGTCCTCGTCCTCCTCCTTCTTGCCGAACTTGATGCGGAGCACGCGGCTAATCGAACTCACTAAACCTCGGACAGTCAAAGGCAGAAAGGCGGTATAAGCTGCCCGGGAAGGGCGGGAGAGGCCGGGAATGCCGCTCCTCGTCCCGGGGGATGCACCTGCCCGCAGCTCCGAGCTCTGGGATCAGCCCCGAGCTCCCGGGATCCCCCAATTCCGCCGGGATCCATCTCGGGATGGGCGCGTCCCCGGGATCACCGCACACTCTGGCACCGGGAAAATCCCGAATTCCCCAATTCCCCCCGGCTCCCGCAGCCCGGGAGCTCCGGGCCCGCCCTGGCCCTGCAGAGCCGCCCCAAATCCCACGGGGAGCTCACAGGCCGACCCCGAACACCTCCCTGCCGGCAGAACTGTGGGATCCGGCTCGATCCCCATGGATCTCACTGGTCTTTATGGATCTCTATGGATCCCAGGGATCTCTGTGGATCTCTCGGGAATATCACGGATCTCTGTGGATCTCGAGATCGCTCATGGATCTCATGGATCTCTCTGAATCTCCCATGGATCTCAATATCTCATGGATCTCTCATGGATTTCTCATGGATCTCTCATGGATCTCTCTATCTCTCATGGATCCCTCATGGATCCCTCATGGATCCCTCATGGATCCCTCATGGATCCCTGGATCTCTATGGATGTCTCATGGATGTCTCATGGATCTCTCATGGATCTCTGCCCCATGGGGACCTTCCTGCACATCCCCACACCCCAAATCCCAGCGGGACAAACCGGGGCCCCCTTTCCCCCTGGATTTGGGGGGCTCCTCTGGGGGTCTTCCCATGCCCCAGCAGCCCCCGGCTTTCCGGGGAGCCGAGAAAAGTCGAGAAAAGTCGGGAAAAGCCGGGAAAAGTGGGGAAAACTCGGGAAGAGGGCTTTGTTTGTGTTCGGTTGTGCAGCAGCCGGGGCACAAATCCCCCCAGATCCCGGCGTTTCCTTGGTGTGATGTTCCCCCCCTCCATTCCAGCGAGGCCGGGGCGGGTTTGGATCCCCTGGATCCCCTTTCCCGTGGGATGCCCATTCCCGCCCGCGGGCGGGGGCACCGCGGCCAGGCTGCCTTCTCACCTGAGGGCACCGTGCTGCGGTCGCAGTGCCCGTCCTTGAGCAGCCGGTCCCGGATCTCCCAGCTGAACATCCCGGGGTTCTCCCGCTTGTATTCCTCGATTTTCTTCTCCACGTCGGGAGTCGCGACCTGCTTTTGTGCCCAAGGGGCGCCGGGGTGTCCCCGCGGGGGCGGCAGGCGGGAGGAAGGGAGAGGAGGGGGAAAAGCGCTTTTAATTCAAAAGAAGCGCTCGAGCAGCGCGGCTCGGCCCTGCCCGGCCTGGCTGAGGGGCGTGCGGGGAAAATCGGGATTGGGAGCGGGGAGAGGAGGGAAACAGGGCTGGGGAAAGGCCCTGCTCCTCCGAATCCCAAAAGTGGGGTCTCTGAGGGGCTGGAGAGGAGGCAGGGCGGGACTGCCCCGAGCTCCGGTGCGGGGGACACTTTTGGGGTGTTTATGGACACGCAGGGATTCCCTATTCCCCAAAAATCCGCGCTCCCCGCCGGACCCGCTCCAGCGCGCACCACTTGTTGCACGTGGAAACAACAAAAAGAAGAAACTGCTTTAATTCATTCATCACCTCCAGCTCGGGCCCCGCTTCCTCCAAATCGGGGCTTTATTAAAACCCTTTTCCCCACCAAAAATAAAAATTAAAACTTTTTAAAACCCACAGAAAACGCGTGGAAAACTCGCGCCGCCCTTCAAAAAAAAAAATTGAAAAAAGGCGGAATTTGGGGGCACTCACCCTGGGCTTGCTGCCGCCGATGGCCCCGGGCCGGATGGATCCCGTCTCCTGGTAGCGGCAGAGGATTTTGGAGACGCAGCCGTGGGAGACGCGCAGCTGGCGGGAGATCACGCAGGGCCGGATGCCGTGGTGCGCCATCTCCACGATCTTGTGGCGGATGTGGTTGGGCAGCGGGCGCCCGTTGATGAAAACCCCTCCGAGCTGGTTCACCCTGCCCTGGCCCAGCGGGGTGGACACTGCGGGGGACACGGGGGGAAAAACCCGACCCAAAAAAACCCGGGGGAAAAGTTAAAATAGAGGGGAAAAATCCGGCGTGTCCTTCCCCGCACCTCGCGCTTCTCTCCCGGGATTTGGAGGTTTGAAAGGAGGGGGAAACTCCGGCCCGTGCCCTGCGCCCGGTGTTTATCCCGTGTTTATCCCTTGTTTATCCAGTGTTTATCGCGGTGTTTATCGCGGTGTTTATCGCGGTGTTTATCGCGGTGTTTATCCCGTGTTCATCCCGGTGTTTATCCCGGTGTTTGTTTATCCCGGCACCACCCGGGAGATTTTCCCATGGAAAGTGAGAAAATCAAAATCACCCCCGAGACACCTCCCTGGAAATTTGTCCGGGTTTGGGATTTCGCACCTTGATTTGAAATCATTCCCGGCGTTTTAAACGCGACAAGATCCAAAGCCGCGCAACAAAACCCTCCCAAAACTTCAATTTCTCTCCCCAAAATATCTCCCTGTGCTTCCTCGATTTACAGAGCTCCGCTTTCAAACAAACTTTTGGGAATCGCCTCTGAAACACCCTCGGGGCGCTTTTTTGGGGGTGGTTTTGGGGTTTTTTTAGGTGGGTTTGGGGGTTTTACCCCTCGCCCGGAGAGGCGGCGGCGAAGGGGCCGCGGGGGCAGCGGAGGCTCCTTCGCCCCCTCCCCAATTTATCGAACATCTCGCTGGGCACATCTCGCAGATTAAAACGATTTCACAGGCTGGAAATTAAAGCTCCAAGGAGGGGAGGAAGGATGGGAGGGGGCAGAACTCAGCTGGGTAATTTGCGCGAGGCTGGAGGGGGCGAGCGCCAGGCGAGACGAGAGGGGCGGATTTTTATTCTTTCTTTTTTTTTTAATAATTTTTTTTCTCCCCCTCTCTCTCTCCCCTCTCTTGCTACAAAGAAAAGTCGATTCCAGAAATTGCCTGGCGATTTAGCGAGAATCATGCACCGCTAATTCCGAGTCACTTTGGCCGGCGCTCCCTGGATGTATCATTATCGACAGATAACACTCGAGTGGCCAATTTTACATTCAAGAGCCGCTAAAAGCGCCGGCCGCTCTCTCCTTTCATTATTCCCAGTCATGTTGTGCAAATATTGTTGTAATCCTTTGATCCTTTCCCTTGCCGTCTGTTTTACTTCATTTGCTACAGAGGGGCACTCCAGCAAATCCCCGCGCCCTGTGTGTTTTGCAGCCTGCGTGGTTTTCCGCGCCTCTGCCGTTCGCCACTTGAGCACGGGCGGGATGAAATTCTCTCCGCTTTTAATAAATGCGGCCAGAGGGGTCCCGGCTGGAAATTTGCCTTTTTTTTTTTTTTTTTTTCGCTGTTTTTTGTATTTTTTTTTATTTTTGGAGGAGGAGGAGGGGGATGCGTGTGCCTGGGAAATAATCGCCCCCCGCGCGACAAAGGCACGGCGGAGGGAGGACGGGTGACACCCGGAGAGGTGACAGCGGCTCCGCCGTCCCCGCTTCGCCAGCCCCGGCCAAGGACATCCCGGCTTCCCGCTGCTCCCCGGAGAAAGGTTTTTATTCCTATTTTCCCCTCCGAAAAGTTAAATCCTCTCAGTTCGGTTGGTTTTTTCCTCCCCCCTGCTTTGAGGCGGAGGTGAAATTGTCGGGGGGTTAAAAAAATCGACACAAAAAAAAACCCAAAAAACACCAAACCCGAAAAAAACCCAAAGCGGGAGAAGCCGCCCCAGAAATCCTGCGGGATGGCCGGGAATGCTCGAAACACGGGAAAACAGCGAAGCGAATCCCTAGAATTCGCGGGGAGCGCGGCGGGAAGGGGCTGGGTAGGGCCGAGGAGTTGGGAGAATTTTGGGAACCCCCCCAGGAGAGGAGTTCAGCCGCACCCCCCGCCCCGAGGGCCTCAGCCGGGGATTCCGGAGGGATGGAGCGGCGCTTTTCCAGACCTAGGACCCCCCCGGTAATTCCAGAGGGATGGAGCGGCGCTTTTCCAGACCTAAGGACCCCCCCGGTAATTCCAGAGGGATGGAGAGGCGCTTTTCCAAACCTAAGGACCCCCCCGGTAATTCCAGAGGGAGAGAACGGTGCTTTGCTAGACCTAAGGACCCCCCAATTCATTCCAGAGGGAAGGAGCAGCGCTTTTCCAGACCCCCGACTGATTCCAGAGGGATGGAGCGGCGCTTTCCACATCCAAGCCCCCTCCCAATTAATTCCAGAGGGATGGAGCAGCGCCTTCCCACACCTAGGACCCCCCCAATTAATTCCAGAGGGATGGAGCCGCGCTTTTCCAGACCCAGCCCCCCCCGCCCCGGCCATTCCAGGGGTTTTCCAGGTTTCCAGACCTACCTTCCAGCGGGAAGCCGGTGCGGGGGTAGTTCTGCCCCGGCGCCGGGCGCATCATCCGCGGCACCGTCCCGGGCAGCGCTGCCATGGTCGGGGGGCGCGGCCGAGGGGCTCCGGGGCGAACCGGGGCTGGGGGACACCGGGCACGACCGGGGGGGCTGCGGGGCCGCCTCTGCCGACCTTCCCAGCCCTCGCAGCGGCTGCAAGACAAGGGAGAATCTGGGCTCCGAGCGCAAAAAGTAATAAAAAAAATAATAATAATAACGATAAGCAAAAATAAGCAAAAAAAACCCTAAAAATCCTGCAAGGCTCGGAGCGAAAGGGATGGGGATGGAGGGGGGGCTTCACCCACCAGAAATTCCCGGGAAAGTTTTGGGGGCTGCGTCCCGAGCGGCCGCTCCGCTGGAATGTCACCGCGAGCAGCAGCACGGCCAAAGTTGCCTGGGAGCTGGGCTGGGCTTAGGGCTGGCTCAGGGCTGGTTTAGGGCTGGCTCAGGGCTGGTTTAGGGCCGGTTTAGGGGGGCAGAGCGGGGGGAGCCGCGGCCCCCCGGGTTCGCTCCGTGCGCTGCGGCTCTTCCTCCTCGCGGCGCGGTTGTGGCAGCGCTGGAGGGATGGAGGAGGAGGAGGAGGAGGAGGAGGAGGAGGAGGAGGAGGAGGAGGAGGAGGAGGAGGAGGAGGGGGCTGGAAGTTGCTCCGGCGGCGAAGTTGGGGCGGTGGGAAGGACGGGCGGGCTCTGATAGGCTCCGGCTCCTTTCTTTGATGGGAAGGGGGATCCGCGCCGGGCCCGGCACCAATGGGAGCCGAGCCCCGCGCTCCTTCCCAGAGGCGCTTTTTGGGATGTTTTCAGTCATCCTCAGGCTTCTCATGGGAAGCTGGGGCGCTCCGCGAGCGGCTGGAAAAGAAAGCGGGGTGGAACAGGCAGGGGAAAGTCGGAATCGAGGGGTTGTGGTTGTTTGGGGTTTTTTTTGTGGGTTTATTTTTGGGGTTTTGGGGGGTTTTTGGGGTTTTTTTCTCCCTCTAAGCGGGTTCCAGGCGGGGCATGGGCTGAGCGCGGCTCGGGGTGGGGGAATTGCGGCGAGGATTGAAAAATAAAATAAAATTTTAAAGAAAAAATTGAAATCTGAGGTAAATCACCATTCAAAAACTTAGTAAAAAATTAAAAATGAATGAAAATGAATAGCAATTAAAATGAATCAAAAGGAAAGTAAATGACAATGAAAATAAAGTTAAAATTAAAAAGTAAAGATTTTTAAAAATTACTGTGAGAAAATTTTAAAAAGTCAGAGAAGTTGAATAGGAAATAAAGGGAACAATAATAAACAAACGCGATAAATATTTTTTTAATTAATAAATTAATGAATTAGTGCCCCCCTAAGGTGCCCGGCGCTCCCCGCCCCTCATCCCGCTTTTCCCCCTCTCCCGCCCCTCCCTGGGGGTCTCAAAGCCCCTCCCGACCCCGCCGCCCCACCCCTCCCTCATTAATTAACAGCCGCCGTTAATTGCGGGGCGGGCTCGGGGTTGGGCGCGGGCGGAGAATTCCCGGTTTTCCCCCCAAAAAAGGCTCGGGAGCTTTGGGAAGGGGCGCAGCGGGACGTGACGCCGGCGCCGGCGCTGCCTTTTGTTCGCGGCTGCAGAAGCGCCTCGGCCCCGCCGCCCCCTCCCCAAAACCCCCCCGGGCCGGGCCAGCGCCGCCCCCGCCCCAAACGCGCCCCCCAAAGCCCGGCCTGTCCCCCCGGCCCGGCCCGGCCCAGCCCCGCCTTTGCTTTGGGCTTAAAGCCCGGCCTGGGGCCGATCTTCAGCCTCACGCTCTTCCTCAGCTCGGCCTAAAGCCGCGCCTAAACCTGCGCGCTTCGGGCTTTTCTCCCTGTGCATCCTCAGAGCCACCCCGAGCCCGGTCCGAAATAAATGAAATAAATCCCGGGGCAGCGTGGGGAGGAAGAGAAGGCGTTTGAAATTCCGGCCGAGGTGTCAAGTTGCGCCCGAACTCTGAGCCCGGCCCGGGCGCGACTTTACCAAACGAAAATAAATCCCGCTCCTTCCCAAAAAACGCCAATTCCCGGAGTTTTCGGGGGGAAAAGCCGCGGCCCGGCCGCGCCGCATTCCTGCCGCCCTAATTCAATTATTTGCCGGGATGGGGAGGGGAAGGAGCCTGGGAATAAAGTTGAAAATTAAATATTTCTGCTCTGGCGGCGCTGGGGGAAGGTGAAACCCCGGGAGCCGAGCCCGAGCCCTCCTTCCCTCCGCTCCGGGGTCACCGCGCCGGCAGGAAAACCCCGCACTTCAAAGGGCGCGCTGGTTCTCCCTCCTTCCCCCGCCCCGCTCTCCTGGAATCGGGGAAAATTCGGCGCTTTCGGGGCGAAAAGAAACAGGAAAAAATCACAAAAAATTCACACAAAATTCACTTTTCCTCCTGCGGCTCCGGGCATGATGTCAATTTATCATAATCACTATTACTGCTATTATTATTATTATTATTATTATTATTATTATTATTATTATTATTATTATTATTATTATTATTGCGGCGGCCGCACCCCGCGGTTTGTCCGGGAGGTGACAGGGACTGTCCCCACCCGGGGAGGGGACAGCGATGTCCCCAAAAAATCCCCTTCCAGGAGGGCTCACCTGCGCCAAACCCTTTTTGGGGTTAAATTTGGAATTTTTTAAAAAATTTATTTTTATTTTCAGTTTTTCCCGGCTCCTCCTCGTGGACAAAGCCGAGCGCGGCTCCCTGCGCTCCCCGGGGAGCTCCAGCGGGAGCGCAGCGCGGGATTCCCGCCCCGCTTCCCGGAGCTTTCCCGGCGGGAATTCCGCTCCCCGCGCATCTCCATGGTTTCCTAAGGTATGTTCGTGCTCGATAAATGCCGCCGCTCCCTCGGGAATGCGCGCTGGGATCGGTCGGGTGGGTTTGGGGTTTTTTTTAGGAGCGTCCCGTTATCCCTCGCGGGAGGGTTCCCAGCTCGGGCAGGCGGATTTTGGGGATGAAAGGGCTCCGCATCCCATTTTCTCCACGGGAAAGACGCGCTCAGGTTGATTAAACCCGTCTGGAAAACCGCCCCAATCAGCGATGCCATTAATTAGGATTCTCCTCAAAAAAGTCCTTTTAAAAAAATCATTTTTACCGATCAAGATCTTCCTCGAAAACTCCTTCTTTTAATTTTATTTTTTTTTTTTAGGGACGTCATCCTATTTCTGCAGCACATCCATGAAGGAGAAATTTCCTTGGAAAATCGCTCAGACGCTGCTCGGGAGGAAAACCTGAAGGATTTGATCCCGGTTTTCAACACAAGGATGGGAAAAAACCCCAAAAAACAAACAAACAAAAAAAAAAAAACCACAAAAAATCCCCCAAACCAACCCCAAAGAGCCCGGGGATGAATCAGTGAATGAAAAGTTGGATCCTCCCGCAATTCCAAGCAGGTCCTGGATGTGGGAAGGTTTTCCATGGGAGATCCCGCGGTGCCAAGCGTTGTTTTCCCGAGCGATTATCCAAGAAATCTCCCTTGAAAGGGAGAGAAATCCACCTTGAAAAGCGGGATTTAAGGAAAATATTTCAGCAGGTCTTCCGCAATTTTCCAAAGATACCGTCGGGGGAAAAACCGGGAAAGGGGCCCGGGCGGGGGTTGGTTTTCCCGGGAAAGGCAGGAAGAGGGGAAGGAACCTCGGGAGCGGCGAGAAAATTGGTTAAAAACGGGCTGGGAGCGGGAAAAGGGGAATGGATAATCCATGGATGAAAGGAATTCTCCTTTTCCAGGAGCGGGGAATCCGGAGCGTCTCCAGAAGGGTCCCCAGCAGTGTCCCCAGGAGATCCCGAGTGTTCTCAGGAGTGTCCCAGGTGATCCCAGGTGTCCCCAGAAGATGCCGAGTGTCCCCAGGAGTGTCCCAGGAATTCCTGTGTGTCCCTAGGAGTGTCCCCAGCAGATCCCAGGTGTCCCCAGGAGTGTCCCCAGGTGTCCCCAGGAATGTCCCAGGTGATCTCAGGTGATCCCAGGAGATTCTGGATGTCCCCAGGAGTGTCCCAGGAATTCCTGGGTGTCCCCAGCAGGTCCCAGGTGTCCCCAGCAGTGTCCCCAGCAGTTTCCCAGGTGATCCCAAGTGTCCCCAGGAATGTCCCCAGCAGATCCAGGAGTGTCCCGAGCAGGTCCCAAGTGTCCCCAGGTGTCCCCTGCAGTGATCCCAGAACTGTCCGAGGTGATCCCGAGTGTCCCCAGGAAATCCTGGATGTCCCCAGGAGTGTCCCAGGTGCCCTCCGGAATGTCTCCAGCAGATTCCAGGTGTCCCCAGCAGTGTCCCCGGGTGTCCCCAGCAGGTCCCAAATGTCCCCAGGTGTCCCCAGCAGTGTCCCAGAATTGTCCCAGGTGGTCCCGAGTGTCCCCAGCAGTGTCTCCAGGAGATCCTGAATGTCCCAGCAATTCCTGGGTGTCCCCAGGAGTGTCCCAGGTCACCCCGAGTGTCCCAGCAGGTCTCAAGTGACCCCAGGAGTGTTCAGGTGTCCCCAGCAGTGTCCCTACGAGTGTCCCCAGGAGTGTCCTGAGAGATCCAGGAGTGTCCTCAGCAGGTCCCAGGTGTCCCCAGGAGATCTGGATGTCCCCAGGAGTGTCCCAGCAATTCCTGGGTGTCCCCAGGAATGTTCCCAGCAGATCCAGGAGTGTCCCCAGCAGGTCCCAGGTGTCCCCAGGAGATCCTGGATATCCCCAGGTGTCCCCAGCAGTGTCCCCGGGTGTTGCCGCAGTGTCCCCGCAGTGTCCCCATGTGTCCCTAGGTGTCCCCAGATGTCCCCAGCAGAGTTCCCGCGTGTCCCCAGCAGTGTCCCCAGGTGTCCCCGCAGTGTCCCCGCAGTGTCCCCATGTGTCCCTAGATGTCCCCAGGTGTTCCCAGGAGTGTCCCCAGGTGTCCCCAGGTGTCCCCGCAGTGTCCCCGGGCTGTCTTTCCCAGATCCTAAGCCGGGCTCAAGCCCCGGGCGGGGCTCAGGGGGCGGAGCGGCCCCGCCCTGGGCCGGGTTTAGCTGGGCCTGGAGCCGTTCCCTGATCCAAGCCCGACATCTCCGGGATGAGCCGGGAATTTTCGCGGGATAAATCCCGAGGCTGCAGCCGCCCCCTCCGGCTCCGGGCCCCGCCATTCCCCAGCCCTGCAGAATTCCCGCCCCTCTGGCGTTTCCCAGATCCCATTCCCGGGGCAGGACCAAATCCCCTTTTCCCGAGGCTCGGCCCCGCTTCGGGCGCTGATGGGGTTTTCCCGGTTTTCCCGGATTTCCGCGGGATCCCGGGGCTCTCCCAGGCGCATTCCCCCTGGATCCACCTCTGGAATAACGCCTGGAGTCGGGACTGGGGATTGTCGGGGTGTGCCCCAGGGATTCCACGGGAATGGGGCCCTGGAGAAGGGACAGGGCCGGGAAAAGCCGGGGGGCCCTGCCGGGAGGGGGACATTGGGATTGGGATTTCCGGGGAGTTTTCTCCTGGAGATCTCCCGCCCCCTGGAATGGGATCCATAAAAATCCACAATTCCCTAAATTCCGACACCATTCCATGTGAGATTCTCACCCTAATCCGTGTTCCCACACCATTCCTAAACTATTCCAGCTGTTTCCATTCAAGATTCCCATCCCAATCCCAGTTCCCACATCATTCCCAAACCCTTCCCAAACCATCCCAGCTGTTTCCAGGTGAGATTCCCACCCTAATCCCTGTCCCCATTCCCAATCCATTCCAGCTGCTTCCAGGTGGAATTCCCATCCCAACCATCTCCATGGGATCGGGGCCTGTCCTGATTTTTGGGACCATCCCCATGGGATTTTGGAGAAGCATTTCCATGGGATTGGGGTTGTTCCTGCTTTTTGGGAGGAGCATTTCCATGAATTTGGGGTCTGTCCTGCTTTTTGGGGAACATCTCCATGGGACTGGGGCTTGTCCTGATTTTGGGGAGGATATCCATGGGATCGAGGCCTGTCCTGATTTTTGGGAGCATCTCCATGGATTTTTGGGGAGGATATCCATGGGGTTGGGGCCTGTCCTGATTTTTGGGGGCATCTCCATGGATTTTTGGGAAGCATTTCCACGAGTCTGGGGTCTCTCCTGCTCTTTGGTGAGCGTCTCCCCGGGTCTGGCTTTTCCCGGGATCGCGGGATCCCCGTTTCTCCATTTGTTGGGGTGAATTTGCTGCACAATTCCCCACTCCCAATTTATCCGTCCCCGTCTCCCAGGTGGAAAATTTCTCCCTTTGTGCTTCCCGAGTCATTTTTTCCCCATTTGAATTTCAAGGGAATTCATTCCCTCCTTTGGATTCTGGTTTCTCCCACCGGAGTTCGGCGTTCCCATCGATTCCCTCATTCCGTTCTCCACTTCGAGCAGAAAAAAAGGGAATTCCAGAGCTTCCTTCCCCTTCTCCCTCGGAATTCCCGGCTCACCTGTGGCTGGAAAAGCCTGGAATGGCCCAGGGAACAGGATGGGAAGCGGGAGAAGCATTCCCGGGTAGGATATTCCTCCCTCGCTGGGATTAATGAGAATAATTACTGATAATTATTGATAAATATTGATAACTATGATAATTATTGATAAATATTGATAACTATTGATAATTATAGATAATTATTGCACCAGGTGAGGCAGATCTGGGAACAAACCCAGTTGGAAAAGTGAGAAAGCGCGGGAATTCCAGCAGGAACAGCACAAAGGATAAAAAACCCAGCAGGAACAACTCAGTAATCCCAAATATTGGTAAAAATCAGGGATTGTCAATAATAAACCCATCCAAACATAATAATAATAATAATAATAATAATAATAATAATAATAATAATAATAATAATAATAATAATAATTCAACTCTAACTCGCACAAATAAATTGATAAAACAATTTTAAAAAGGAAAAATAAAATAATTTGGAACTCCTTAAATTGCAGAGTTGAGACTTCAACACGAATTATTTTAATGTTTACACTTAATTAGTATTATTTATTTATATTAATTATTATTAATCTACATTAATCATATTTATTTTACATTCACAATTAGGTATTTGTTAATATTTTATTAATATTTGAATAAAGCCCCCAAACCTTTGGGTGATACAGAAATAAATAGGAAAATATGGAGACTTTCCATGGATAAAAAAAAGCCCATTCCAAGCTTGTAGACAAGGAATGGGAATTTAAGGGGTTCAGGGAACTGTGGGATTTTATGGATTCCATCCCCTCTCCCACCATCCTCATTCCTGAAATTCCAGCCCAAAATCCCATCCCACCTCCAGGGCTGCATCCTAAGGAATTGGGCAGCAGGAAAGGGATGGCTGGATGGATGGATGGCTGGATGGATGGAGGGATGGATGGATGGATGGAGGGATGGATGGATGGATGGATGGATGGATGGATGGATGGATGGATGGATGGATGGAGGGATGGATGGATGGAGGGATCCATGGATGGATGGATGGATGGATGGATGGATGGATGGATGGAGGGATGGATGGATGGATGATGGATGGATGGAGGGATGGATGGAGGGATGGATGGATGGATGGATGGATGGATGGAGGGATCCATGGATCCATGGATGGAGGGATGGATGGAAGTTGGGAGGGATGTGGAGACCTTGGAACAACTGCCAGTGTCTGAAGGGGCTCCAGGGAAGCTGGAGAGGGAATATTCCACAGGAAGTGGAGACCCAGGATGAGCAGAATTGGGTAGGAGTGTAAGAGGGGAATTTGGGTGGAATTTGGGAAAATATTCTTCCCTGGGAAGGAGGCGAGGCCCTGGCACAGCTTCCCAGGAAAGCCCCTGGAATGCCCCAGACCGGGCTGGACAGGGCTGGAGGCACCCGGGATCAGGGAAGGTGTCCAGACACGGAATGGGATGGGCTTGAAGGAGCCTCCAACCCAACCAGAGCCATTCCAGGATTCCGGGATCCCGTTCCCTGCCCCACGGTGCCACCGGAGGGGGGAATTCCTGCAGGAACGCCCAGCTCCGGAGGGGTCAGTGTGTCCTGGAACTATGTGCTCGGACACGGCCCGGACACAGCCCGGACACAGCTCGGACACAGCCTGGACACAGCTCGGACACAGCCTGGACACGGCTCGGACACAGCCCGGACACAGCCCGGACACAGCCCGGACACAGCCTGGACACAGCCCGGACACAGCCCGGACACAGCTCGGACACAGCTCGGACACAGCTCGGACACAGCTCGGACACAGCCTGGACACAGCTTGGACACAGCTCGGACACAGCCTGGACACAGCCCGGACACAGCTCGGACACAGCTCGGACACAGCTCGGACACAGCCCGGACACAGCCCGGACACAGCCTGGACACAGCCCGGACACAGCTCGGACACAGCTCGGACACAGCTCGGACACAGCTCGGACACAGCCTGGACACAGCTCGGACACTGCCCGGACACAGCCTGGACACAGCCCGGACACAGCTCGGACACAGCTCGGACACAGCTCGGACACAGCCTGGACACAGCTCGGACACAGCCCGGACACAGCCCGGACACAGCTCGGACACAGCTCGGACACAGCCCAGACACAGCCCGGACACAGCTCGGACACAGCTCGGACACAGCCTGGACACAGCTCGGGGACAGCTCGGGGACAACTCGGACACAGCCCGGACACAGCCTGGACACGGCTCGGACACAGCCCGGACACAGCTCGGACACAGCCCGGACACAGCCCGGACACACCTCGGACACAGCCCGGACACAGCTCGGACACAGCTCGGACACAGCCCGGACACAGCTCGGACACAGCTCGGACACGGCTCGGACACAGCCCGGACACAGCTCGGACACAGCCTGGACACGGCTCGGACACAGCTCGGACACAGCTCGGACACAGCCCGGACACAGCTCGGACACAGCTCGGACACAGCCCGGACACACCTCGGACACAGCTCGGACACGGCTCGGACACAGCTCGGACACAGCTCGGACACAGCTCGGACACAGCTCGGACACGGCTCGGACACAGCTCGGACACAGCCCGGACACAGCCTGGACACAGCTCGGACACAGCTCGGACACTGCCCGGACACAGCCTGGACACAGCCTGGACACAGCTCGGGGACAACTCGGACAGGAACGTTTCCCTCCTTCCCTATGAGCGGAAAATTCCCTTGGGATTTCTCGAATTCCCTTGAGATCTCCCGAATTCCCTTGGGATCTCTCCGGGGATCTCTGAACCCCTTCTCGGGAACGGTTCTTCCGTCCCTCATCCCTGGTTTTTTGGGATAAGCAGAACCGCAGCTCCATCGGCAGATCCCTGCTGCCACCGTGTGGATTCGGCCGGGAAGGTTCGGGAAAAGATTCCCTGCTTTTCCCCGTGATTCCTCCCTCCATCCATCCATTCATGCATCCCTCTCGAGGATAACTGATGGAGGATGCATGGATGGAGGGATGGATGATTTTTTATAAAATTATATTTTCTCTAGAATTTTTTTTTCTCTATAAATCATGTTTTCTATAAACTGATATCTTCTTCTAAGTTGACACCTCCAAATCTCCTCTGGGGAGGTTCTGGTGGCCCTGGAGACCTGGGAATGCTGGGCCAGAGGGAATGATCTGAACTGGAACCTCGGATCCTCCTTCTGGGAACCCTGGATCAGACGGGCAGAATTCCCTGGAATCCTGAGCCCTTCCAAGTCCTCCTTTGGAGACCTGGATGAGACCCCAGCTCCTCCCAGCCCCTGGTGGGAATAAAAACCTGGATGTCAAGGAAGGGGAATTCCAAGCAGGACATGAGATTCCAGCAGGGTCCAAGGAACCTGGAGCCGGGGGAGCGGGGATTAGGAAGGAGCTGCTGGAGGAATTGTCCTGGGACTGGGAAGGACCCACCATCCACAGGGCCGGGATGGGAGGAATTGCAGGATGAGCTCCCTTGGCCTTCCCAGTGTTTTATCCCCAATTCCCACCAAAGAGCCACGGAGAGGCCTTGGGGAAAATGTCGGAGATCCAGGAATCCATGGGAATCTGCCCAGGGATGTGGGGCTGGATCTGGCTGTGGAGGACACCAGGACAATCCCTTCATTCCAGGTGATCCCAAAACTCCACCTACACCGGGATCTGGGACTGGATCTGGCTTTGAAGGACACCAGGATAATCCCACACCTTCATCCTGGACTGTTCTGGGCCTTCATCCCAGGTGATCCCAAAACTCTGCCTGCACCAGAATATGGGTCTGGATCCATCTTTTGAGAACACCAGGACAATCCCCTCATTCCAGGTGATCCCAAATCCCTGCCTGAACCAGGATCTGGGGCTGGATCCATCTTTGAGGGACACGAGGACAATCCCTTCTTTCCAGGTGATCCCAAATCTTCGCCTGCACCAGGATGTGGGGCTGGATCCATCTTTGGAAGACACCAGGACCATCCCATCCCTTCATTCCAGGTGATCCCAAATCCCTGCCTGAACCAGGATGTGGGGCTGGATCCATCTTCTAAGAACACCAGGACAACCCCGTGCCTTCATCCTGGACTATCCCGGGCCCTCATTCCATGGTGATCCCAAATCTCAGCCTGCACGGGGATGTGGGGCTGGATCTTTGCAGGACACTGGGACCATCCCATCCCTTCATTCCAGGTGATCCCAAATCCCTGCCTGAACCGGGATCTGAGGCTGGATCCATCTTTGGAGGACACCAGAACCATGCCTTCATTCCAGGTGATCCCAAAGCTCCACTTGCACCAGGATGTGGGACTAGATCTGGCTTTGAGGGACACCAGGATAATCCCACACCTTCATCCTGGACAATCCCAGGCCTTCATTCCAGGTGATCCCAAATCTCCGCCTGCACAGGGATGTGGGGCTGGATCCATCTTTGGAGGACACTGGGACCATCCCATCCCTTCATTCCAGGTGATCCCAAATCCCTGCCTGAACCGGGATCTGAGGCTGGATCCATCTCTGGAGGACACCAGGACAATCCCATGCCTTCATCCTGGACAGTCCCATGTGTTCATTCCAGGTGATCCCAAATCTCTGCTTGGCCTGGGATGTGAGGCTGGATCTTTGCAGGACACTGGGACCATCCCATCCTTTCACTCCAGGTGATCCCAAATCCCTTCCTGAACCAGGATGTGGGGCTGGATCCATCACTGGAGGACACCGGGACCATCCCATCCCTTCATTCCAGGTGTTCCCAAACCCCTGCCTGAACCAGGATCTGGTGCTGGATCCATCTTTGGAGACCACCGGGACCATCCCATCCCTTCATTCCAGGTGTTCCCAAAGCTCCGCCTCGCACAAAGCTCTGGAATCATCCAAGCCCCGGAAGGTTCTGGGGTCTGGACCCCTCTGGAGCTGCATTTGGGAGCTGCTCCCAGCTGGAAAAACATTTCCAGGGAATTTCTCAGCCCAGCCGGGAGCTGCCAGAGCTCCTGCTCGGAGCGTCCTCGGGATGGGAATCCGGGAATGGTGGAGAGTTCCCACCCCGAGCTCCGATCCCCCGGAAAGCCGGGAAAGGCTCCGTGTCCCCCTGGAAATCCGGGAGTTCATTCAGAGCCGGGCTTGTTAACGAAATGCACAAAAGCTTTAATTAAACCAGGGGATGTTGGAATTTTTGGCAGGATGAGCGGGGTTCGGCACCAGGCTGGGATGGGAGGGGTTAAACCAGGGAAAAAACCTCTGGATGAGAATTTCTGGGAGAGCTGGGGGTCTAAAAAGGGAAATAAAGAGGGAAAATAAAAGGGAAATAAAAAGGGAAATGAAAAGGAAATGAAAAGGAAATGAAAAGGAAATGAAAAGGAAATGAAAATAAAAATAATTAAATAAAGAAAATGAAAAGGGAATTTAAAGGGAAGAAAAAGGAAATAAAGGGAATAAAAAAGGAAAAGAAAAGGAAAATGGAAAGAAAAGGAAAAGAAAATGAAAAGAAAAGGAAATAAAGAGGGAATGAAAAGGGAAATAAAAAGGAAATTACAAAGGAAATTTTAAAGCAAACTAAAAGAAATAAAAAAGGATTTTAAAGGCAATTAAAAGAAATTAAAAGGGAATAAAAATGAAATTAAAATGAAATTAAAAGGGAAATGAAAGGGAAATAAAAAAGAAATTTAAAGGGAAAAGAAAAATAAATTTAGAAGGAAATAAAAAGGAATTAAAAGGAAAAAAGGGAAATAAAAGGAAATTAAGGGGAATAAAAATAGAATGGAAATAAAAAAGGAAATGAAAAGGAAATTTTTAAAAGATTTTAAAAACCCTGGAGGGGGAAGGGAGGGGGAGGAAAGGAAAGGGAATTGTGCCATTCCCAGAGGAGCTGGGCCTGGGATTGGGATGGATTTGGGGAATTTTGTTCATCCCTTGCTGTCAGAAATCCCTGGAGCTCCCCGGGATGCTCAGGGACACGGGAATGGTGGGAAGGATTTATCCCGGAATTCCCAGCCCTGCCCGGGAGCCTCAGGAGGGGGCGGGAGCCGGAGAAGAGGAGGGGAAAGGAGAAGGGAAATCCCATTCCAGGCGGATCCCAGCTCCATCCTGATCCCTGCTTGGCATGGAAAAACAGGGAATGGGCTGGGGGTTGAAGGCCTTCAAACCCAATAATTCCAGGATTCTACTAAGGAATATCCCGGATGAGATTCCAGGCCAGGAGCTGGGAAGTTCGGGGCTGGGAAAATCGGGAATCTGAGTTAAATTGGGATTATTTCCATTGGAATTGGGATCATTTCCATTGGAATGGAGGGAGGGGGAATGGGCTGGGATTTGAAGCCATTCCAGAGCAAATAATTCTGGGATTATGCTGAGGAATATCCTGGATGAACATCCAGGCCAGGAGCTGGGAAGTTCAGGGCTGGGAAAATCAGGAATCTGATCTAAACTGGGATAATTTCCATTGGAAGTGGGATAATTTCCGCTGAATCAGGATAATTTCATTTGAAGTGGAACTTTTTGTTGGAACTGGGGCCATTTCCATTGGAATTTGAATAATTTCCATTGGGATTGGCACCTTTTCCATTGGAATTGGAATAATTTCATTGGAACTGGGATCATTTCATTGGAATTGAGGGAGGAGGAATGGGATGGGATTTGAAGCCCTTCCAGCTCTAATAATTCTGGGATTGTGGTGAGGAATATCCCAGATGGATAAAATTGGGAATCTGAATTAAATCGAGATAGTTTTGACTGGAATTGGGATAATTTCCATTGCAGTTGGGACAATTTCCATTGGAACAGGGATCATTTCATTGGAATTGAGGGAGGGGGAATGGGCTGGGATTTAAAACCCTTCCAGAGCAAATAATTCCAGGATTTTGTTGAGGAATATCCCAGATAAGGATCTGGACCAGGAGCTGGGAAGTTCAGGGCTGGAAAAATTTGGAATCAGATCTAAATTTGAATAATTTCCACTGGAATCGGGATCATTTCATTGCAATTGGGATCATTTCACTGGAATTGGAATAATTTCCATTGGAACTGAGGAGTGGTAAGGGTTAGGGGTAGATGTTCTTCAGATTTATAAGGAGCATCCTTTCCTGAAATTCCCCCATGGAAAGAGGGGGAATGGGATGGGATTTGAAGCTCTTATAGCCCAAATAATTTCAAAGGAATATCCAAGTGGATATCCAGGCCAGGAGCTGGGAGGTTCAGGGCTGGGAAAATTGGGAATCTGATCTAAATTGGGATCATTCTATTGGAATTGGGTTCATTTCCACTGGAATTAGGATAACTTCTGCTGGAATTGGGGTCATCTCTGCTGAAACAGGGATAATTTCATTGGGATTGGGATCATTTCCGCTGGAATTTAGATAATGTCATCGGAGTTGAAGGGTGGGAAGGGCAGGGGATGGATGTTCCTGGGATTTATGGAGAATGTCCTTTTCTGGAATGACCCCATGGACAGAGTGGGAACAGGATGGGATTTGAAGCCCTTGCAGCCCAAATAATTCCAGGATTGTTCTGAGGAATATCCTGAATGAGCATCAGGGCCAGGAGCTGGGAAGTTCAGGGCTGGGAAAATTGGGAATCTGATCTAAATCAGGATCATTTCCACTGGAATCGGGATAATTTCACAGGAATTTGGATCACTTCCATTGGAATTGGAATAATTTCCATTGAACTGAGGTGTGGGAAGGGCGGAGAATGGATGTTCCTGGGATTTATAGGGTTCATCCTTTCCTGGAATTCCCTCATGGAAAGAGAGGGAATGGGCTGGGATTTGAAGCCCTTCCAGCCCTGATAATTCCAGGATTGTTCTAAGGAATATCCCAGATGAGGAAAATTGGGAATCTGAGCTAAATTGGGATAATTTCCACTGGAATTGGGATCATTTTCATTGGGACTGGGATTATTTCCATTGGAATTGAGGGAAGGGGAATGAGTTGGGATTTGAAGCCCTCCCAGCCCAAATAATTCCAGGATTGTGTTGAGAAATATCCTGGATTAGGATCTGGGCCAGAAGCTGGGAAGTTTGGGGCTGGGAAAATTTGGAGTCAGATCTAAATTGGGATAATTTCCACTGGAATTGGGATCATTTCCATTGGAATTTGGATAATTTCCAGTGGAATTGAGGGAGGGGGAATGGGATGGGATTTGAAGCCCTCCAGAGCAAATAATTCCAGATTGTTCTGAGGAATATCCTGGATGAGGATCTGGGCCTGGAGCTGGGAAAATTTGGAATCTGATCTAAACTGGGATAAATCCACTGGAATCAGGATCATGTCATTGGAATTGATGGGGGAGGGAATGGGGTGGGATTTAAAGCCATTCCAGCCCAAATAATTCCAAGATTGTGCTAAGGAATATCCTGGATAAGCATCCAGGCCAGGAGCTGAAAATCAGGAATCTGATCTAAATTGGGATAATTTCATTGGAATTGGAACATTTTGTCAGAATTTGGGCCATTTCCATTGGAATTCGGATAATTTCCATTTGGATTGGGATCATTTCCATTGAGATTGGGACCTTTTTCATTGGAATTGGAATAATTTAATTGGAAATAGGATCATTTCACTGGAATTGAGGGAGGGGGAATGGGCTGGGATTTGAAGCCCTTCCAGAGCAAATAATTCCAGAATTGTGATAAGGAATATCCCAGATGAGCATCCAGGCCAGGACCTGGGAAGTTCAGGGCTGGGAAAATTTGGAATCTGATCTAAACTGGGATCATTCCATTGGAATCGGGATATTTTCCACTGGAATTGGGATCATTTCATTGGAACTGAGGTGTGGGAAGGGCAGGGAATGGATGTTCCTGGGATTTATAGGCATCATCCTTTCCTGGAATTCCCTCATGGAAAGAGGAGGAATGGGCTGGGATTTGAAGCCCTTCCAGCCCAAATAATTCTGGGATTATTATGAAGAATATCCTGGATGAGGATCTGGGCCAGGAGCTGGGAAGTTCAGGGCTGGGAATATTTGTAATCTGAGATAAATTTGGATCATTCCATTGGAATTGGGATGGTTCCATTGGAATTGAGAGGTGGGATGGGCTTGGGGACAGATGTTTCCGGGTTTTTTAGGGATTGTCCTCCCCCTGGAATCCCAGGGAATGCCTGCAGGGGGGTGGGAATTTGGGAATCCCTCGTGCCCCGGAGTTTTCCAGACGGTCAGAGCTGGATACGAAGCCCATGGGATGAGGAGAAGTGGGGGAAATGATCCCATGGGAAAAGATTCCTCTGATTGCTCCAGGTGTAAAAACTGCCTCAGTCCCAGATTTCCCTTGGATTTTTCCAAAGGCCGCTGGAATTCCCACTTTTCCCTCTTGCTTTCCTCAATTCCCTGCGGGAATTGGGGATGAAGCCTCGCACGTGCCATTCCCTTGGAGGAAAACCCGGCACAGCCAGGAGAAATGCCGAAAATTCCCATTGCCTCCAAATGCGGCCACAGGGAAATTCGGAAATCCCAGTTTTCTTCTTTCCGAGGTGATTTTTCCAAAGGCCGCTGGAATTCCAGCTTTTCCCTCCCCCTGGGCCTTTGGCATTCCCTGCACCGGGATCCGAGCAGGATCCTTGTGCTCGGAGCCCTCGGGATGAACTGGGACGGATCCAGGGGAAGATCAATGGAAAACTTCCAGGAAAATCCAGGAAAATCAGGAATAAATCCCATTTTTCCTTAAAAATTTCTGGAATTCCCATTTCTTTGGCTGATCCTCTGATTCCCTGAGCTCCCTTTTCCTGGAGAGTTCCCATTCCTCGGTTTCTACTTGGTTTAAAAACCATGGAATTTTTTCTGTACCTGATTTTCCCCCTTTGGATGAGAAACTGGGAATTAAAGGAATTAAAGGAATTAAAGGAACCCAGGATGCCTGGGAAGGAAAATATTTTGGCAAAACAGCATCAGGGTGGATCTCAGAGAAGAGGGGGAGGAAAATTCCTGCTTTTCCCTGGATGTTCCGCCATTCCCAAAGCGCTTTTGGGCAGCTTTGGGAGACAGAGCAGAAATTGGGGAAAACCTCCAAAATTATGGAATTTTCAGCCTTTTCCAATGGAAATGGGGCGGGAAAAGGGAGGAATGAGGATCCTGCTCTGTGTCCATGTGGGAATGAGGGATTTGCTGGGATGAGGAGCTGGGAATTCCCAAATTCCTGAGATTTTGGGGGATTTTACATCTCGGCTGAGCCCCAAAGATGTTTTGTGCATTCCAGGTTTTTTCCTGGGATGCATCCAAGCCTCTGCCGGGATTTTTCTGGGGATAAATCTTGATCTTTACCGGGATGAAAAATTTTGGAAAAACTCTGGATGTAATCAGAGTAAATAAAAATTCCGGGAAGATCCAAGCTGCAAATGAAGCCAGAAAAAAACACCGGGAAAGCCAAAGAAATCACGATGTTGAAAGCTGGGAATGATCCTGGAAAATCGGGAATAAATCCCGGTTTTCCATGTTTTCAACCGGGAGCCGCTAGATGGTAGCAACGCCCCGGGAAAAAAGGGAATTTTGAGGATTTGGAGGCTCCGTTGGGCTCAGCTTCCATTGAAAATTCCTGAATTTTAAAATTCCTGCGGATTCTTGCGCTCCTGAGCCCTTCCCCCTCTTCTCATTCCAGGATTTTTCCCGTTTTAGGGAAAATCCTCCACTGAAATCCCCAAAAATCGGGATCGAGACAATCCCAAATTCTGTTCTAGGGTCCCAATGATCTTCGGGAAATTCCTGGGATTCTTTATCCCCTTCTCCAGCCGGTTTGGAAAACCTGGATCTCCCAGGAAAGGAGAAACCCAGAATTCCATCCTCATTCTCCAGCTCCAAAATCCCAGAGTGCAAAAAACCCTGGAATTCAGTTTAAATACTTCAACCTTGGTGGATTTTTATGGAATTTCTCCAGGACTGGGATTTCCAGGGCCTCTGGAAGTCAAATCCCAGTGCAGGAAATGTGGGAATTTCTCTTGGATTGGGCCATTCCTCATCCCTGTGTGGGGAATTCCAGCAGAATTCCTGGAGGACGGAGATGGAAATTCCCACATTCCCTGGATTCTGGTGTGACCTGGGGATTCAGGTTGGATTTGGGGAAGTTTCTTCTTCCAGAGTGTTCAGGATTGATCTGGATCCCCATGGAACGGGAACATTCCTGAGGCTGCTCCAGGAGCACTTGGAAAAGTGGAATTTTGGGATGTCTGAGCAGGGCCTGGAGTTGGGTTTGATCCCTGGGGGTCCCCTCCAGAATATTCCGTGATCCTTTGGGAACACCTCATCCCATTCCGGTCCCATTCCAGAGGGATTTGGGATCTGGGGTAACAATCCCAGGGATGGCTCCTGCTCCAGCATTGGGGTGGAACTCCAGGAACGGGATCAGGGGGATCCAGCGGGAATGCCTGGGAATCCCTGACCTTTCCCAGCCTTTTCCCAGCCCTTTCCCATCCCTTTTCCAGACATTTCCCAGCCCTTTCCCAGCCCTTTCCCAGCCCTTTCCCAAAGCTTTTCCAGCCCTTTCCCAGCCCTTTCCCAGCCCTTTTCCAGAGCCCCAGCTCCCCCCGGAATTCCCGCAGAGCTCCCGGAGCCAGCTCAGCTTTTCTTCCGCTCCCCAGGCCCGGCTTTGCTGACGCTTCCCGGGAGCAAATCCAGGGAAAACAGAGCGGAAGGGAAGGAGCTGAGGAGGCAGGATTGGGAAAAAGCCGGGAAGCAGAAATGACGGGAATGCTGAGGCGGCTCCGGGGCTCTCGGATGCCTGGGATGCACCGGGAATTCTGCTGGAGCTGCAAAAATTGTCCTGGAATGAACTTCTCCTGCTCCCAGGATCCAGAGGTGGGAACAGGGAGAGAGCCCAGAATTCCAGGGATTCTCAGAATTCCAGGGATTCCCAGAATCTCCAGAGTCTCAGCCACAAAGCCCCAGCAATTCCAGGGATTCCTGGATTTTCAGGAGTCCCAGCTGCTGTCCCTGTTGGATCCCAGAGCTCTCCCTGTTCCCATCTGTGGATCCACGGATTCCAGGGAAAATCCCACTCCCACAGGATCCGTGGTGACCTCTGGTTGTTTATCCTTGGATTCACCTGGAAAGATCCATTGTGGAGTTTATTGGGATGCACCAGGTCATTCCCAACCCTTTTCCCTGGAAATTGTGGCAGCTTTTCCAAACTTTCCATGAAAATCCAGGACATCCCGATGAAAGGAAAGGAAAAAACCTTCGAGATTTGGGATCGGGGAACGATCCAAACCTTTGGGATTTGTGAGCAGGGAATGAACCAAAACTTTGGGGTTGGGGAGCAGGGAATGAACAAAAGCTTTGGGATGTGGGATCGGGGAACGATCAGGATTTGGGAGAAGGGAAAGGACCAGACCTTGGGGATTTGGGAGCAGGGAGCCAACAAAACTTTTGGGATTTGGGATCGGTGAATGAACCAAATCTTCTGGATTTGGGAGCATGGAATGAGCCAAACCTTTGGGACTTGGGAAGAGAGAAAGATCAAAACCTTTGGGATTTAGGAGCACAGAATGAACCAAATCTTTGGGATTTGGGAAGAGAGAATGATCCAAACCTTTAAGATTTAGGAAGAGAAAACAATTGAAACCTTTGGGATTTGGGAACAGGGAACAACCCAAACCTTCAGGATTTAGGAGAAGGAAATGAACCAAACCTTTGGGATTTGGGAAGTGAGAATTATCCAAACCTTTGGGATTTGGGAAGTGAGAACGATCTAAACCTTCGGGAATTGGGGGTGGTGAAAGGACCAAACCTTTGGGATTTGGGAGCAGGGAATGAAACCTCCGTGTCTGAGCCTGGCTTTGGATTTGTCCTTTTCCCTTTATTTTCCCTTTCCCTCATCCCAAAGTCATTCCCGGGCCTGCGTGTCCTTCCCGGCGGGACAAGGCCGGGATGTCCCCGGGCGTTTTTAATCTCCCAAATGCTTCCCAAAATTAATCTTGGAGAGTGCAGGGGCGGGGGAGGGAGCGCTGCCCGCGCCGCGTCCTTGGAGCTCGTCCCTCGGGAACGCGGGATCGGCGGGATCGGCGGGCAGGAAGGGGTTAAAGGGAAGGTGAAACATGAAACGGCGCCCGGAGAAAGGCGGGATCTGGGAAAGCTTTCCTGGGATGGAAAACAATCCAGTGTCCTCTGGAAGGGCTCCAGGGCCTCGTTCCCACCCAGCCGGGAATTCTCCTCTCCAGCGGTCACAGGGAAAGGGAGAAAATCTGGGATTGGGATGGGGACAAGGGGGGTGTGCACGTCCCGAGGGGCTGGAATGATCCAACCTGGGATTTGCCGTGGGAAAAGAGAAATGTGCGGGAGCGCGAGCGAGGGGTGACCTCGGAGCAAGGGGTTAAACAGTGACAGGCTAAAAGGAGGAGTTTTCGGGATTCATGGAATTTCCCGGCTGAAACATCCCAAAAAAAGAGACCCTGGGTGAGGTGGGAATTCCAGCTGATCCCTCTGGAACGGCCCCGGGGTGGGAGAAAGAGGCTGGAGCTGGACGGGATCAAACCTTGGGGATTTGGGAGCTGGGAACAACCAAACTTCGGGATTTGGGAACAGGGAAGGAATCAAAACTTCGGGATTGGGGAGAGTGGAATAAACAAAACCTTTGGGATTTGGGGGAGAATGATCCAAACCTTTGGGATTTGGGAGAGAATGAAGCAAACCTTTGGGATTTGGGAATGTGGAAGGGACCAAACCTTTGGGATTTGGGAGTAGGGAGCAAAACCTCCAGGTCTGAGTGTGGGTTTGGATTTCTCCTTTTCCCTTCATTTTCCCTCTCCCTCATCCCAGTCATTCCCACCCCGGGGCCATTCCAGAGGGATCATCCCGCTGCTGCCGGGCTGGAATTCCCGCCTGGCACATCCCAGAGTCTCTTCTTTGGGATGTTTCAGTTGGGAAATTCCGTGAATCCCAAAAAAATCCTCCAACACATTCTTTCTTTTCCCGTGACCGGGAAGGGGTCCCTCCCCCATCCCCCGCCAGCAGAGGCACCGAGAGCCCGGGCGGGTTTGTTAATTAACGCAGCCCCGGGTTAATTAACTAACGCGGCCCGGGGTTCATTAATTAACGCAGCCTCCCAATGTTCCCTGCCCTTCGTCCGGAGGCTCCAGGCAGTGCCAGGAATCCTTCCGGGAGCGCTCTGGGAGAACGTTAACCCAGGCTCTCCAAACCGCCCCGAGCAGTAGCGAAATTCCCAAAAAACCCTGGATTGCCCATCCCTGGAAGTGTCCAGGGCCAGGCTGGAGCAGCCTGGGAGAGCGGGGGGTGGAACTGGGGGGGATTTCAGCTCCTTTCCCACAGCCCCTCTGGAACTGAGGGATAACCAGCGACTTCCTGGAACAGCTGGGAAAAGGGGATGAGAGAGCGCTGTTCCTGGAAAAGCTGGGAAAAGGGGATGAGGGAGTGTTCGTTCCCAGAAAATCTGGGAAAAGGGGAGAGTGTTCACTCCCGGAAAAGCTGGGAAAATGGGATGATGGAGCATTGTTCCCAGAAAATCTGGGAAAAGGGGATGAGGGAGTGCTGTTCCAGGAAAAGCAGGGGAAAGGGGATAACAGAGCATCTGCACTGGGAAAACCTGAGAAAAGGGGTGATGGAGCACTGTTCCTGAAAAAGCTGGGAAAAAGGGGATGAGGGAGTGTTTGTTCTCAGAAAATCTGGGAAAAGGGGATGAGGGAGTGTCTGCTCCTAGAAAACCTGGGAAAGGGGTGTGACAGAGCATCTGTGCTGGGAGAAGCTGGGAAAAGGGGATGATGGAGGGCTGTTCCAGGAAAATCTGGGAAAAGGGGAGAGTGTTCACTCCCAGAAAACCTGGGAAAAGGGGATGAGGGAACGTCTGAGCTGGGAAAAGCTGTGAAAGGGGGATGAGGGAGCATCTGCACTGGGAAAAGCTGGGAAAAGGGAGTGAGGGAATGTCTGAGTCGGGAAAAGCTGGGAAAGGGGGATGAGAGAGCGCTGTTCCTGGAAAAGCTGGGAAAAAGGGAATGAGGGAGTGTTCGTTCCCAGAAAACCTGGGAAAGCGGGATGAGGGAATGTCTCAGCTGGGAAAACCTGGGAAAAGGGGATGATGGAGCATCTGCTCCTGGAAAACCTGGGAAAAGGGAAAGATGGAACACTGTTCCTGGAAAAGCTGGGAAAAGGAAGTGAGGGAATGTCTGAGCCGGGAAAAGCTGGGAAAAGGGGATGAGAGAGTGCTGTTCTCAGAAAATCTGGGGAAAGGGGAGACTGTTCGCTCCCAGAAAAACTGGGAGAAGGGGATGAAGGAGCGCTGTTCCCAGAAAAGCCGGGAGAAGGGAATGATGCAGAGCTGTTCCCTGCTCGTCTCCCCGGAGCTGCCGGCCGTGCCTAATTAGCGATGTCGAACATGCAGCGCGCTCTCGCCTCCAATTAGGCTCGGCTTAAAAGAGGCGCGGGCATCATTTCACCGAATGTTCGCTTTAATTTAGGCCCAGCTGTGCCTAAACCCCCGGCGCCGCTTTACACGGAAATTAAATACAGAGAGCTCGCTCCGAGGAGGAGGAGGTGAGAGATAACGAGATAAGAGATAAGAGATAACGAGGCCAGCCCCGAACCCTGCCCCTAAACTGGGGCACGGAGGTGTCCAAGCCATGGTGGCACCTCCACCCTAAACCACCCCATCCATGTCCGGGTCAACGTTCACCACCTGGAGCCTAAGCCAGGTCTAAATCAGGCCCTAAATCAGGTCTGAATGAGGTCCCGAAGGGCTCCCGGACAGCTGGAGCCCGCTGAGATCCGGGATTTGCTGTCACCCAAACAAACACGGCCCTGTTTAATCTGCGCTGAGCAAACGAGCCCGCCCGGCTCCTCCCGGCTCTTCCTGGAGCCTCCGGGCTGCCATTCCTGGCAGTGTCCAAGGGCCTGAGCCCTTCCTCCAGCCTGAGGAGGCCAAATCCAAGGGTCTGAGCCCTTTCTCCAGCCTGAGGAGTGGGAAGAACCCAAATCCAAGGGTTTGAACCCTTCCTCCATCCTGAGGAGTGGAAAGAGGCTGGATCCGAGGGTTTGAGCCCTTCCTCCAGCCCAAGCAGTGGGAAGAGGTCAAATCCAAGGGTTTAATCCTTTCCTACAGCCTGAGGAGTGGGAAGAAGCCAAATCCAAGGGTTTGAGCCCTTTCTCCAGCCTGAGGAGTGGGAAGAAGCCAAATCCAAGGGTTTGATGCCTTTCTCCAGCCCAGGTCCATGGAAGGCTTGGGCTGCACAGCTCGGGCTGGGGGCTCCTCCTGCGGCTGCCGCCTCTCCCTGGGTTCCCCTCAGAGCCGCGGCGGCTCCGCGCCCCCCTCGGGCAGCACCAGCACGGCGGGCAGGAGGCTCCCGTGGGGCGCGGGGAAGGGCCGCAGCTCCCTGGCCCCGAAGCGCGGCGCGACGGGGTCGGCCAGGAAGCGGAGGTGGAAACCGCGGCCCAGGCAGTGGACGAGGCCGCCCAGGGCGGCGCAGCGCAGCCCGGCCGGCTCGGGCAGGGGGCGGCCGGCGCAGCGGTACCACAGCCCGGCGCTGGCGCTGCACCGCGACACGGCCACCTCGGTGCCACCGGCGCCGCGCCGCACCTGGAAGCGGTACAGGAACCCGTGGGCGCCCACCAGCTCGGCCGTGCCGTCCTTGTCGCCCACGGCCGGGCCGGCGGCCCAGGCGTCCCCGCGGGCGTCGTAGCGCAGCAGCAGCGAGCGCAGGGTGCCCCCGGTGACGAAGATGTCCCCGCCGCACGCGGCGGCCGCGTGGGCCACGGCGAAGGTGTCGCGGGGCAGGGCGGCGGCGAAGGCCCAGCGGTCCCGCCGCGGGTCGTAGCGCTCCACGGTGGCCAAGCACTCGCCCCCAATGGCGTAGAGGTGGCCGTCCAGGGCCACCAGCCGGCAGCGCGGCCTTGCCTGGCGCAGGGGACAGACGTCGCACCAGCTGTCACCCAGCGGGTCGTAGCAGAGCACGCGGCGCGAGGGGCTCCGCTCCCGGCCCGCGCCCTCCCAGCCGGGCACCACGAACAGGTAATTGAACATGGAGCACACGGCGCAGCCCCGCCCGGACACCTCAGCCGGCAGCTGGCACAGCTGGCACCAGCGGTCCCCGTCCTCGTCGTAGTAGCAGAGGCGGCCGCGGCGGTGGCCGGGCTCGGCCGGGGGGACATCGGCCACCACCAGGCGCGGCCGCCCGCGGCTCCGGAGTGCCGGGAGCAGCTCCCGCTCGCCGGCGTTGAGGCGGCCGTAGATGTCCGGGGAGCGCAGCACCTGCAGGAGGTGCTGGCTCATCACCTGCAGCGCGGCGTCCTGCAGCGCCCGCAGCTGCCGCGCCTTGGCCTGGCTCAGAACCTCGCTGCAGTTCCCCAGGTGCACCTGGCCGGGCGCTGGCGCTTGGCACGGCTCAGGAGCCCCGTGCGGGGGCTGGGGGGCGATCCCGAGGGCGCTGTCCTTCCAGCCGGGAGAAGGTGGCTCGGGAGGGCTCTCCGTGCCCTCCTGTGGAGCTGTGGAGGCGTCGGGGTCAGGAGTTTCCCGAGCTGGGTTCTCCCGCTGGGTTCCGGAGCTGTGCGGCCCTGCCTGGCCCCGCTCCCCGCGGCGCTGGGACGTCCCTGCAGGGACGAAGGGCAGGGGCGCCCGCCTGGACACCGCCTCGGAGCTGGACTGCACGAAGTAGTCGTAGACTTTGCCCCGCAGGCCGGGCCCGGGCGGGCTGTCCGTGCCGCTGTCCCGGCGCTCCGGGATGAGGTTCTCCTCCACCCGGATCTTGGCCACCGAGGAGAAGCAGTAGGAGGTGTCCGAGCCCGCCTCGCTCGCCGCCAGCAGCAGCCCCAGGCCGGAGGTGACGCTGAGGGTCCGGACTGTCCCCGTGCTGCCCTCCCGGCTCCTCCCGGCTCCAGCTGGATCCCGCTCCGTGCTCTGGGCACATCCATCCCCCTCTGTGCGGGCATGGCCTGGGGAACGCCCGGGGCTTGGGGAGGGTGGGTCCCTCTCCGCGGGGCTGCTCCGGGCTCCGGCCACGGCCCCGGGAGCGTGAGAGCCCAGCTCACTTCCCAGCGGAATTCCCAGCTCGCTTCCCAGTGGAATTCCTGGCCCAGTTCCCAGCTCAGCTCCTGCCTTGCCTCCCAGCTCACTTCCCAGCAGAATTTCTGCCTCACTTCCCACCTCGATTCCTGCCTTACTTCCAAGATCACTTCCCAGCAAAATTCCCGACTCAGTTCCCAGTTCACTTCCCACCTTGATTCCTGCCTTGCTTCCCAGCTTGCTTCCCGGTTTGCCTCCCTGCTCACTTCCCAGCTCGATTCCTGATTTAATTCCCAATTTATTTCCCAGCTCGATTGCCTGCTCATTTCCTGGCTTCGTTACCACTTTGCTTCCTGGCTTTCTTCCTGGATTATTTCCCAGCTTGATTCCCAGCCTGCTTCCCAGCTCTCTTCCCGGCTCTTTTCCCAGCTCCCTTCCCATCCTGCTCCCGGGATCCCTCCCCAGCTCAACCCCTGCTTCATTTCCTGATTTAATTCCCAACTTCCATCCCAGTTTCCTTCCCAACTCCCTCTCCGTCCTGGCCTCACCAAGCGGGGCTTTCCTGGGAATCAGCCCCAGCTCCGAATCCACCTCCTCTCCTTCCTCCTCCTCACTCCTTGGAAAACTCCTCTCCCCCTGGAGAGCCGCGTGCCGCATCCCGAGGCCATTCCCAGATTTGTCCCCCGCATCCCTCCTCCTCCTCCTCGCACCCCCATCCCCATCCCCATCCCCATCCCGGTTTTCCCGCTGCTCTCCCGGCGGGATTTTTCCCGGGGGAGGGGAGCGGTTCCTGTAAAACCTGAGGGCCAGGGACAGGAGCAGCAGCGCGGCCGCCGACAGCAGCAGCTTCCCGGGCAGCGGCATGTCCGAGTGCCAGGCCGGGGGCGCCCGCTGGGGCATTTTTCCATGCGGGAATGCCGAGGAGCCGATTAATGATTTGCCGGGAGAGGCCGGAGCGCGGCGGGCTGGGACAAGGTGACTTTGAGCGGGCAGAGCTGGCAGGAGGCTTCCGGAGGAGCCGCGAGTGTTTGGGATGGGCTGGGCTCCAGGGAAAGGTGCAGCCCGGGGCCGGCTCTGTTGGCCTGGGAAACGGAGGGAGGGAGAAGAGCGCCAAGAGGAAAGAGCAGAAAGGCAGGAAAAATATCCCCAGGAGCTGCTTCTCCTCCGCGGTGCTCTAAAAAGGGTCACGCAATGGAAAGTGGGGGAAAAGAAAGTTGTTTTGCCCAAAAAATCCCTCGGCGCTCCCGGAAAAGGGAGGGAGCAGCAGCCGCGAGCCCTTGGGCTGGTGCCGAGCAGCTGCTCTGGTGACGAATTCAGCGGCTGATCCAGCGATTAATTAATGCAGTGATTAATTAATTCAGTGGCCCTCGCTTGCCGCCTAACCCGGGCTGACGGGGAAGGGCCCCGGAGCCTGCGGGGTCCCTCGGAGGCCGCGGTGGAGGCGGCGGGGAGCGAGGAGCTGGTGGGAAAGGAGCCGAGGGGTCGGGAAAATCCTGGCACCGAGGGGAAATCGAGGCTGGAGTTCAGGAGAGGAGAGGGGTGGAGGAAGGAATAACAACTCGGGATGGGAAGAGATGGGAGTTTGGCATTCCTGAGGGATGTCGCCGGGGATCGGAGTCATCGTGGGGGAAACTGAGGCACGGCGGGGCTGCGTTCTCCCCTGGAAAGGTGCTGGTGGTGGATCTGCTCCTGGCCTGAATTCCAAAGATTTCAGGGAATTCTTGTCCCTAACACAACAAAACTCGGGCCACGGTTGGAGGGGGGAGAGGCGGGAGCCTGGGGAATGGCGTCGCCTCCCACCGCTGCCAGGGGAGCAGAATTCAAAGGGATCCGATCCCGCTCCTTCTCCCCAGGGCAACACCCGAGAGAGGCGGAAAAACCGAGGGAAGAGAGCCAAACTCGGGTGGGGGTGGGTGGGAGCTCCCGTTCTCCCTCAGGGCCGTGCTCCCCGCTGGCTCCGTCCCGATCCGGTGGGATTTTCCTCAGGGATGAGCCCCGGGGGGTGTGGGGGTCCCAGCCCGTGGGTGGCCGCGGTGGGAGGGGGCCTGGCCAGGGGTCTCCAGTGGGAGGTGGGAGCTCAGGAACTCATTCCCGGTGCCCTCAACCTCCCAAACCTCCTCCCAGTCAGCCCCTTCCCGAGATTTTGGGATGGGGAGGAGCCTCTGAAAGCCCTCGGGGCAGGTTCTCCCCCACCCCTGGCACCCCTGAGGGTTGGGGTGTCCCCCTGCCCGGGCTGGGACCCCGAAATTCCCGGGACGCCTGAAATTCCCGTGGTGGAAGGGATGGGGCTGGGTGCCGAGACCCTCCCGGGCTGCTCTCAGCCGGAGGATCCCGTCCCAAACACCGAAAATGTTCCTGTATTCCTGGAGAGGCTGGAAAGGGAGCGCAGGAATGACCCCCCGGGCTGGTCCGGCACTCAGGGATCCACCCCTGTGCTCACCCCCGCTGGGAGCACGGATCCACCAATGGCTGTAGGGGAATATTTGGGATTTCATCCCCTCCAGTGGGGAAATGCAGCACGGAAGAGCTTGGGGGAACGAAGATATTTCCATTAAAATCTGGGTTTGGAGCACGGGCGGTGTCGTGCATCCAAACCAGCGCCAGCCCAGCCCACCCGGCCTCTCTCCTCCCTCCTGTCGGGGACAGAGCCCCCAAATCCATCCCGGGGGTGGCTCGGTCTGGCCAAAGCCTCGGGAAGAGGGGAATTCCTCCTGCCTGGCCAGCCGGGCGGTGCCGGAGCGGAGCGAGCAGGGCCGCGTGTGCAGTCTGGGCACGCGTTCCAGGGCTCGGCTAATTGGGAACGGGTCTGGCAGCCGCGACCTCCTCGCCCTCCACCGCTCCCTGCCGGGGCTTTCATCCCGCCTCTGGATCTACAGAGATCCCGGCGCTGGGAGCCGGGAAGGAGCGGGATGAATTATTCATGGACCCACCCGGGGATGAGCGTGGGGGAGGCGCGGGGGGCACCGAGCGAAGCTCCCGCTGAGTTTCCTGCGGGGCCGGAGCACCCCTGGCTGCTGCCATCCCAAAGAATCCATGGATTCCGCTGAATAAATCCCCATTTATCCCCGCCCGCGGTGCGAGGGGAGCGGGAGAGGCAGCGCTGACGTTTGGGCGCTTGTGACTCTAATTGAGCGTAATTACCTCTCCCAAATCTGCTAAAACCTTTTTCAAAGTCCCCTGGAACTCGGGAACATCGATAACGCAGCTCCTTTGGGGTTTTCAGCTGCCGTCAGTCCCTCACGAAGGCTCTGCGGGTTTTTGTTTCGTGGTTTGATTTTTTTTTTTTTTTTTTTTTTTTTTGGGTGTTTTGGTGTGTTCTTTATTTTTTTTTTTTTCGAGCTAATCAGATCTCCTCGGAAGGTTGTCAGGAGCGGATCTGTCAGCTCTCATCAATAATGGAACAACCTGAGCCGCTCCTTTCCCCTCCAGCCTCCTCCTGCATTATTCACTGCCAGCGCCTCCAACAGCGGGATCGGGAATGGGGGGAAGGGGGGGTTCGTTGGGGTCCTCTGGAATTACCGGGAGGGAGGGGATGGGGAGGGGGCAGGGGGTGAAGGTGGGTCCAGCACAGCGCGGGTGGTTCCCGATGGGGGGATTGTGGGATGGGGGGATGGAATCCCTTTGTGTCCCTTGGTTTGGGAGGAATTCGGGAAATCAGGAGGCAGCTCTGCCCCCAAATGAGGAGAAACTCCCAAATCCCAAATCCCCTCACTCGTCCGTCTGTGCCGGCGCTGGGAAGGTCCTGCCTGACCTTTGGCCAGTCCATCCACGCCAGAATCCCTGGGAAAAGACCTGAGCATCCCAAATTGGGGTGGATTTGGGATTGAAGGCCCACCGAGCCCAGCAGTCCTGTCCCAGATGCCGGATGGTTCCCTCTGGTGGGATTGGGGGATGGAATCCCTTTGTGTCCCTGGTTTTGCAGGAATTCGGGAAATCAGGCAGCAGCTCTGCCGCTAGATGAGGAGAAACTCCCAAATCCCAAATCCTCCCAGATCTTTTGTCTGTGCTGACACTTGGAAGGTCCCGACCTTTGGTTGATCCATCCACGCCAGGGGATCCATCCCTTTTCCCAAGGGTTTTTCCCAGAGCATCCCAAATGGGGGTATTTGGGATGCAGGCTCGAGCCCAGTGTCCCTGTCCCAGCCCTGGCTGCTCCCGTGGTGGCCCCGGGGCTGGAGCCGGCGGTGCCGCCTGGAATGGCTCCTGGTTTGCACCGTTCCGGGAATGCTCCTCATTTCCACGGTTCTGGGCTAAACCCGCCACATTTGCATTTAAATGGAGCTTCCGGCGGCTGGAAACGCTCGTTTTTCCAGGCGAGGAGGCCTAGGGCTGTTTAATCCCGGTTTGTTTAATTGCGGCGGGATGAGGACCCTGGAGCAGCTCCCATCCATGAGGAAGGCGAGAGGGATCCACGGGAGGGGCTTTGAGAGCTTGGGGGGGAAACTGAGGCAGGGAGAATTCCTGAAGAAACAACGCTCCCTCTGAAAAAACCAAAGATTTTCTTCTCATCCGTGGAGCGAAAGCGCAGATCTGATGGGATCGGGATGCTTGGACGCCATTCCTTTGGGATGAAGTGGAGCTGCTCATCCTCCCACACATCCCAGCTGGTGCCGATCCAACTGCTCCCAGTCCAAAGGACAAAACTCTGGGATTTTGTATGGGAAGGAGCTCTGGAGCTGCCGTGGGTTCGTTCGGCTCCTCCGAGGCTGGGAAAGCAGCGAGGTTGGCAACGGAGCGGGAAAGGGCTGGAATCTGCTTAATAATAATTAATCATCGTGCTAATAACGATGTTTAGCGCTCGTGCGCGGCTTTGGGGAGATGAGGCACCGGTTAATCCTCCAGGATTAAGAGTTCCCAGAGGAAAAGGCTTGGGAGCGCCCCATCCTCGGGATCCTTCCCCCCTGGGAGATCCCAGCCCACAGCCGGATGCTCCACAAGGAGGAGAAGCAGCCTGGAAAACCTCCAGGATCGGGGCAAACCCACCTGGATCTTGCCAGGAGCCGTGGTGCTGCGGGATTGACGCCGTCCCGGGATGGGGGCAGTGGGAATGGCGGATCCGGCCCGTTTCCATGGGGACGGTGCCCACGAGGGGCCCGGCGCCCGCTCGAGTGTGAGCGCTGACATTTGGGGTCGGGAGCCGCCTGTCACTTGTCATTCCTCAGCCAGCCCGGGACGAGCGGCGCGCACGGGCCCTGGCTCCCGGCACAGCCGGAATCCCGCCGGATAAACCCAGTGATCCACGACTTTCGGGCTCCCGGCGCTGCCTCCGCGGCCTCGGGAGGGCCGGGGACGTGTGCGGGTCCTGGCCCTGGGGAGACGAGGCCTGGAGCGTCTCAGGGTGGTGGGAATGCGGCACTTGGGTTTTTCCAGGGAAAATTTGGTCCTTGAATCCTCGAATCCTCCTGCTCCCCATTCCAAGACCTTGCAAAGCGCCTGAGATGGAGCTGGGCACCCCTAGATGAAGCTGGGAACCCTAAAACAGAGCTGGGAACCCTAAAATGGAGCTGGGAATCCTGAGATGGAGCTGGGAACCCTGAGATGGAGCTGAGAACACCAAGATGGAGCTGGGAACCCCGAGAAGGAGCTGGGAACCCTAAAATGGAGCTGGGAACCCCGAGAAGGAGCTGGGAACCCTAAAATGGAGCTGGGAACCCCAAGAAGGAGCTGGGAACCCTAAAATGGAGCTGAGAACCCTGAGATGGAGCTGGGAACCCTAAAACAGAGCTGGGAACCCTAAAATGGAGCTGGGAATCCTGAGATGGAGCTGAGAACCTCAAGACAGTGCTGGGAACCCCAAGATAGAGCAGGGAACTCCAAGATGGTGCTGGGAACTTTGAGATGGACCTGGGAACCCGAAGATGGTGCTGGGAATCCCAAGACAGAGCCGGGAATCCCAGCACAGGTAAAACATGAATTACGACCTTCTCCCAGGAGAGGTTTTCCTTTTTCCCTTTAATTCAATCGTCTGAGGAAGCCAAGACACAGAAAGAGACCGAGACTGTAGAGAGTATAGAAAAAAAAAAAGAGCGGGAGACCCGATGGCTGGAGGCAGGAACGCCGGGAGGAGCCGGAGGGAGCTGGGCGAGGAGAAGGAAGAGGCAGCAAAGCTTCACGTGAGCTCCAGGATCACTGTCAGGGTGAGCGCCAAAACGAATCTGAAGCCGCAGTGGCCGGGAAGTGAACCTGGAGAGGAGGAAAAAGGGATCAGGGGTTCACAGAGCCCATCCCTGCGCTGGGGTTTGGAGCAGGACCGGGGCACCACTGGCTGGGAGGGAGATCCCCATCCCAAACTTGCCCCGGAGTGTGGTGGGGTTGGGTGGGGATGAGGGATGGGGCGAGAGCGTCCAGGGCCCCGTTTGGTGTGAGGATATTCCTGAGGACACAGGGGAGGGCTGGGAATGGGGTGAGGAGAGATGGGAAAGGACACGGAACGGGGCAAGGAGATGGGAAAGGGCCTGGAATGGGGCAAGGAGATGGAAAAGGGCCTGGAATGAGGCTAAGAGAGATGGGAAAGGACACGGAACGGGGCACAGAGGTGGGAAAGGGCTTGGGATGAAGCAAGGGGAGATGGGTGAGAGCTTGGAATAAGGCAAGGAGAGATGGGTGAGGACTTGGAATGAGGTGAGAAGGGATGGGAAAGGGCCTGGAATGGGGCAAGGAGAGATGGAAAAGGGCCTGGAATGAGGCAAGGAGAGGTGGGAAAGGGCTTAAGATGAGGCTAGGAGATGGGAAAGGGCTTGGAATGAGGCTGGGAGAAATGGATGAGGGCTTGGAATGAGGCTGGGAGATGGGAAAAGGCTTGGAATGAGGCAAGGACAGATCAGAAGGGGTTTGGGATGAGTCAAGGAAGGATGGGCAAGAACCTGGGACAAGGCAAGGAGAGATGGGTGAGGGTTTGGAGTGAGACAAGGAGAGGTGGCCCAGGGTCTGGGCTAAGGCAAGGCCAGCCCCTCCCTGCACAGCCCTCCCCTCCCCGAGCATTTCCACGGAAATCCCGGTGCCACCTGCACCACTCACCATTGGAGTCTTCTGGTCCTCTGGGAATATTCGGGTTTTCTAACGGGAACAAACAGAGAGACAATTTTAGAGAGGAGAAGCCGGGCGGGGCCGGGCGGAGGGCGCGGCGAGGCCGCGGCGGGGCCATACCGAAGACGATGAGGCGGGTGTGGGTGTCGGTGGAGCCCAGCGGGTTCTGGGCCGTGCAGCGGTACATGGAGCCGTTGAGCTCGGCCGGGACCCGCTCCAGCACCAGCTCCTTCCCGTCATGCTCGGCGCTGCCGTCCAGGAGCCGGCTCCCCACCCGCGTCCAGGTGAACAGCGGCTCCGGGAACACCTCGTTCTGCAGGGAGAGGGGCGGGGGGAGAGGGGAGCGGGGACAGAAAACCTGGAGGTGAAATCGTCAAATCCGGCTTGGGGTTGGGGTTGGGTTTAGCTTTGAGCCTGAGCTTGAGTTTGGGTCTGAGCTTGAATTTGGGTCTGGGTTTGGATCTGACTTTGGGTTTGAGTCTGGGTTTGGGTCTGACTTTGGGTTCAGGTTTGTGTTTAGGGTTTGGTCTTAGATTTGAGTCTGAGCTTGAGTTTGGGTCTGGGTTTAGGTTTGAGTTTGGGTTGGGGTTTAGGTTTGAGTCTGAGCTTGAGTCTGAGTCTGAGCTTGGGATTGGGTCTGGGTCTGAGTCTGAGTTTGGGTTTGAGTTTGGGTTTGGGTTTGAGTTTGGGTTTGAATATGGCCTGGGTTTCAGTCTGGGTTTAGGTTTGAGTTTGGCTTAGAAGGGACTTGTAAGCCCCACCCATCCCACCCCTGCCATGGCAGGGACACCTTCCACTCTCCCAGATTGCTCCAATTCCCACCCAACCTTTCCCTGGACATTTCCAGGATGGAACAGCCACAGCTTCGGCCAACCCATCCCAATATAGGGACCTTGATGCCACCAAGACCACCAAGGCCACCAAGCCCAGCCCGTAAATCCTTGGAACAGGGCTAACCGCTGGCCTCTCCAGCCGTGGGAATGCTGACCTGGAATCCCTGCACCAGGATCCGCACAGTGTCCCCCACGCGTGCCCTCGTCGGGGTCATCGTGATCTTCGGACCCTTGGGAGCCACTGCAGGGGAGGGGACAGGAGGAGCCGTCAGCGCCGCGTGGCGTTCCCGGCGCCGGGCTGCCCTTGGCGGGGTTAACGAGGCCTTGATGGATGATCCCGGCGAGGGGCGGCAGCCGGGGGTGACTGATGGCTCCGTGACGGATGGCCAGGCTGAGACACCGGAGTGACGGATGGAACGGGAGGGAAGGACCCCCGGGCGGGAGAGCAGGAGGAGTGTGAGGCTGATGGATGGCTGGGATGGGATGGATTGATGGAAGGAGTTATTTCCCAACCGAACCCTTCTCCGCTCGGAAAAACATGGCCGGGAAGGATCAGGTTGGTTTGAAGCCATGGAGATGGACACCCCAGAGGAGCATTCCCAAAAATTGTGGCATTGGCGAGTCTCACCCAGGCACCATTAACAAAGGAGACAACCCCAAAGCCTGGCTGGCCAAAATCCCAAGGACAGCATGGAAAAAAACGGGAATCCCTTTTCCCATGCCAGACTCGGGATGCTCCTCCACTGTGGTGGAGAAACCCCACACAGGATCTGCTCCTGCTTCCCCTGGGGGCTGTGTGGATGTCCCTGCTGGGCCAGAGGTGGGATGGGACATCCCAGGAGCTTCCCGGACCTCCATGGAAGGAGGAGGGGAGCTGGGCAGGAGCGAGGTTCTGCTCTGGCTGTGTCAGCTTCACCCACCCAAGCCTTGTCATGGATGGGACAAAATGGACCTGGGTGTGACCCCGGCAGGACACAGAGGGACAAAGAGCCACCAGGGTGGAGGACACTGGGGCCCTTGGAATGGCCATCCCTGCCCGGGGTGCTCTGTCCCAGACCTTGGGCTGCTCTTCCCATGCGGGTGTGGGGCAGGACCAGGCAGGACATGCTGGAGATGATCCCACCACGCCCTGGTTGGGACCGAGAGGCAGCTTCTGGGTTGGTGTTGGGTTTAACGCGGCTTTTATTCTCTTTTATTGGGAATCTGTATTTTGTATGTATTTATGGTGTGTATTTCCACTGTGGATGTAGGGAAGGGGTTAACGGGGATCTGCTGGGACGGTGCCCACAAAACGGGAGTGGATGGGAACCCAAGGAGCTGCAGAGACACCTCTGGGGATGAGGAGAGCCCCGGGTTTGGGGACAGGGGACAGCGTGGGCTGAGCTTTGCCAGTCCAGGACTTGGATTCCCTCCCCTGGCAAGAGCAGCAAAGCCACGAGGGCTCGGCCTTGGATCTAACCCAAAGAGCTCCAGGAGTGGGGAAATGCAGGATTTCCGTAGGGTTTGGATGCTGGGGAACAGGTTTAGTGTGAAGATGTCGGGAAGCCAAGGAGATGCTCTCCAGGAGATGTTGATGAGCCAACTGCTCCACTTGGCCAGGAGCAAAGCCCAGGCTGCTCCACCTGGCTCGAGGTTGGGAAAACCTTTCCAGGGGAGTGTCCTGAGGCTGGAAAACCCCGTGGAGAGCTCAGCCTCTTCCAGCGGGAGCCAGGAGAGGGGAGGGGAGCGGGCAGGGTGAGAGACGGTGAGGGACCCATGGATCCCACGGTCACTGAGGAGCTGCTGCTCTTCCAGGGGCCTGGGAATGTGGGGAGCCAAATTCCCGGCTTCAATCCCATCAACCTGTCACAGCTCCACGGGCAGGAGCCCACTCGGGAATTCCCTGCCTGGCAATTCCCACAGGGATGAGCTTTGTGGCGGTCAGTAAGGGTTATGGGATGTCTGGGATGGAGGTGACAGCTCCAGCTCCAACACCCCCTTCCTGCTCATCCCGATGCAGATTTCCCAAAAATCCTTTTTTATCCCACCCTAGACACTGCCCATGGCTGGGGGGCAATAAACACCTGGAGAATCCCTTCTCCTGCCTGATGGACATCCCGGATTCCCTCCTCTCATCCCAAGTTTTGTAGAGCCTTGGCCTGACCTCTATCCTGAATCAGCCCCAGATCCCCGTTGTGCCAGAAAACCCCCAAAAGCAAAGGAAAAGGACAAAAGGAGAGAGAAAATGAGGAAAGCAAAATGTGGAATTAAAACAAAACAAAACAAAAAACCAAACTTGGGAAAAGCCCAGAAAAATAGGAGGAAAAGCACAAAAAAAAAATAGAAAAAAAGGCAAAAATATGGGCAAAAAAGGAAGAAAAAAAAGGGGGGGAAAACTAAAAAAAAAAAAAAGAGACAAAAAACCAAAATAATGAAAAAAAAAAGGAAAGAAAACGGGCCGGAAACAGAGAGAAAAGCAAAAAAAATATTTAAAAGGCAAGAAATGGGGGGAAAGGGGAAAAAATGGGGGGAGACACCAAAAATGGAGGAAAAAGGCCAAAAAATTCAGAGAAAAGACAAAAACTGGAGAGAAAGCCTGAAAAATGAAAAGAGAACAGCCAAAAAAAAACCCCCACCACCCAGAAAAAAATCCCCCAAAATTGCCAAAAGAGCCAAAAATCCTCAAAAAGCCCCAAATCCCTTTTCTTACCCAGCGTGACCTCCGACTGCATGGGCATGGAGAGCGCCGGGTGCTTGACCTCGCAGCTGAACAGGGCCTCGTTGTCGATCTGCGGGTTCAGGGTCCACGTGAGCGTGGCGCGGGCCTCGACGGTGCCGTCGCTGACGGGCGCGTGCGTGTGCCGGAAGTAATAGATGGGCTCGGCCATGTGCACCCAGCGCGGGAACTCCCGGCTCACCACCGTCTCGGGAATGCTCTCCGTCACCGAATCCCGCTCAGCCGCCAGCCCCCGCGGCGGCTCCGCCGTGGCGAAGGCGTTTCCCATTCCCGGCTGGCCGTCGGCCGCCAGGGATTTCGGCAGCTTGGTGTCGTCCAGGTCGCGGTGCAGGAGGTTCCGCGGGGCCCAGCTGCTGGCGCCGGCCGGCGGCTCCGGCAGCGGGGTGGCCTCGATGGGCTCCCCGTCCCTCTTGAAGTACACCTGGAGGGGACAAAGGGGACAGTGAGCGTCCCCAGCGCCCCTTTGGGCGGAACTCCTTCCCGCGGTCTCCATGGACAGGTGGGATTTGGGGAGCGGGTTTGGCCTGACATGGATTTGGCGGATTTTATGGCGGAGGTGTTTGGTTTTTCCGTGTGTCGGCGGGAGGGATGATCCCGCCGGGAGCTCACCAGGGGCGCGGGCTTCCCGCCGGACACCACGCACACCAGCGTGAAGTTCTGCGCCTGGTAGCGGCTGAAGGGCGCCGGGGTGTCCGCGGCCAGCACCGAGATGGACGTTGGGGGAGCTGCCGGGGCAGAGCCGGGAGGTCAGCATGGAGTCCTCATCAGCCCCCATTCCATCCTCATCCTCATCCTCATCCTCATCTTCGTCCTCATCCTCATCCTTGTCCTCATCCTCATCCCCACCCTCATCTTCACCCTCACCCCCATCCTCATCCCCATCCTTATTCTTGTTCCCGTTCCCATGCCCACCTTCAATCCATTCCCTGTCCTAATCCCTGTTCCTATCCTTGTCCTGTCCTCGCCCCCATCCTTGGCCCATCCCCATCCTCATTCCCATGGGCATCCTTCTCCTCCTTCTGCTCCCTCTCCCCATCCCAATCCCAATCCCTGCACCCATTCCCATGGCCATCCTCCTGCCCATGTTCATCCCATTCCCCATTCTCCTTCCTATCCCCATCCCTGTCCCCACCCTTATCCCATGCCCATCTTCACCCCCATCCTCATCCCCACGGCATCCTCCTCCCTCTCCCCGTGTTATCCTCATTATTATCCCCATCCTCATCTTCATCTTCATCCCCATCCTCACTTCCATTTCCATTCCTCTTTCCATCCTCATTTCCGTTCCCACTCCCATTCCAGTCCCTGCACCCGTCCTCATGGCCATCTGATTCCTGATGTTCATCCGATCCTCCATCCTCCTTCCTGTCCCTTTCCCCTATCCCTATCCCTGTCCCTGTCCCTGTCCCTGTCCCTGTCCCTGTCCCTGTCCCTGTCCCTGTCCCTGTCCCTGTCCCTGTCCCTTTTCCATGTCCCATCCCTGTCTTCATACTCATTCCCATCCCCATGGGCATCCTCATCCCTCTCCCCTCACAATCCCCATCCCTGTCCTTGTCCATGCCCCTGTCCTTCTCCCCATCCCATCCCATCCCATCCCATCCCATCCCATCCCATCCCATGGATCCCATCCCATGGATCCCATCCCATGGATCCCATCCCCATCCCCATCCCCATCCCCATCCCCATCCCCATCCCCATCCCATCCCATCCCATCCCATCCCATCCCATCCCATCCCATCCCCATCCCCATCCCCATCCCCATCCCCATCCCATCCCCATTCCCGAGGCTGGCAGAACGTTCCAAATCCCCGCTGTTCCCGCACCCTGAGCCCCCGCAGTGGTTTTCCCTCCATCCCGATCCGGCGCTCACCCATCACGTTCAGGAACACGTTCCCGGAGGCCAGCACCACCTTCTCCCGCGTGGCTCGGTCGTAGATGCCCACGTGGCACTCGTAGGGGCCGTTGTCCGAAATCCGGACCTCGGGAAGGCTGCGGAGGAGGGACAGCGCTCACCGCTCCATCCCCATCCCGTTTTCCTGCGGGATTCAGCGGTCGGCACCCGGATACGGCGGCGTTGGACAGGGATCAATAAACCCGTAATAACTCTACAGGCTGCGGGAGGAGCTCGGGAATGCTTTAGCAGCCCGAGTTCCCCGGCACTGACAGCTCCTCCAGGGGGAAGGAATTGCGTTATTGGAAGGAGACGTGGATGGAAGCACAAATCCATGACCACGGACATCAATGGAAAACCCTGGCACCGGCCCTGCCAGGCCACCCCAGCACTGCAAAGTGGGGGAGAAAAGCAGCAAATCCCAAATTCCCGGTGAACCTGGAGCACTCATTGACCCGCCTTTTATCCAGAGGCTTTAGATAGATTTGAGAAAAATGGGAGGGGAGGAGCTGTGCCAAAGGATCGATCGGTGCTGCTGGAGCTGGGAACGCTCGGGAGCCTGCACAGGGGTCACGTCACTGATGGGGAGCATCCCGGCTTCCTGGCCGGCAGCATCCCACCTTTCTGCTCCTCAGAATCCCACCTTCCTAATCCTCATAATCCCACCTTTCTGATCCTCACCATCCCACCTTTCTTATCCTCACCATCCCACCTTTCTGCTCCCCAGAATCCCACATTTCTGATCTTCAGAATCCCACCTTTCTAATCCTCAGAAACCCACCTTTCTCATCCCTAGTATCCCACTTTTCTGATCCTCAGCATCTCACATTTCTGATCCCCAGAATCCCACATTTCTGCTCCTCACCATTCCACCTTTCTTATCCTCACCATCTCCCCTTTCTGATCCTAAGCATCCAGCAGTTCCAATCCCCAGAATCCCACTTTTCTGCTCCACAGAATCCCACACTTCTGTTCCTCAGAATCCCTCTTTTCTGGCCGGCAGCATCCCGTTTTTCCATTCAGCAGAACCATCCGGCCTCACCAGCCGGCACCGTCCCACCTTTCCAGCCGGCACCATCCCTCCTTCCCGGCCGGCAACACCATCCTGCCTCTCCAGCTGGGAGCATCCCGCACTTCCAGGCAGCGCCATCCCACTTCTCCAGCTGCTCCTCTTCCTCCTTGCTGGTCTGTGAATTTCTACCTTCCTGGCCGGAAGCATCATCCCAGCTTCTCCAGCTGGAAACATCCCAGATTTCCAGATGGCGGCATTATCCCACCTCACTGCCTGGAAACATCCCACCTTTCCAGTCAGAAGCGTTATCCCAGCTCAATGGATGGTGGCATCCCGCCTCTCCAGCAGGAAACATCCCACCTCTCAAGTGGGAAGCGTTATCCCACCTCCCTGCCTGGCAGCATCCCACCTCCCCAGCTGGAAGCATCTGGCCTTTCCGTTTGGATGCGTTATCCCACCTCACTGGATGGTGGCATCCCGCCTCTCCAGTGGGAAGCATCCCGCCTTTCCAGCTGGCATCGTCCCACCTCACCGCCTGGGAACATCCGGCTTTCCCAGTTGGAAGTGTTATCCCACCTCTCCAGCTGGCATCATCCCACCTCACTGCCTGGAAGATTCCCACCTTTCCAGTCAGAAGAGTTATCCCACTTCTCCAGCTGGAAACATCCCACATTTCCAGTTGGGATCATCATCCCACCTCTCCAGCTGGAAGCCTCCCACATTTCCAGTCGGAAAGCCTCACTGTCCGGAAGCCACTGTCCGGAAGCCTCACCTGCTTTTCCAGCAACATTCCACCTTTCCAGCTGGCACGGCCATGCCGCTGTTGTGAAGAGCATCCCAGCACCATCCCTCCTCTCCGGCCGGCAGCGTTCCCACCTTCCAGGAGAGCCATCCCTCCTTTCCAGCTGGCAGAATTCCTCCCTTCCAGGAGATCCATCCCTCCTCTCCGGCAGCTTCATCCCACCTCATCCCATGTGGATGGGAGTGATTCCCTCACGGAGCACCCAGGGTTAAAATTCTCCCTTCCCGGGGGATTCCAGCTCCGCTTTTCCCTTCTCCCAGCCCCTGGCTGCCTTTCCGCTCCTAGGATCCCCTGGATGTGAACATTCCCTCCTTTCCATGGATACAACACTTCCAACTGAGCCTCCACCATCTGTTCCTGCCTCCGATTATCCGCGCACGGATCAGGAATCTCCCGTTAGCAGCACTTCGGAAAGGCTCTGATCCCTCTCCGTCCCTTTTGGGAGGATTCCTTGGGATTTGCACGTGGATTTTGGGGCCTGACCGGCTCGGATTGGTATTTCCAAGGATGGGAGACGGATCATGGAAAGGCGAACGCTCCCTGGTGGGTCCTGAGCTGGGAATATGGGAAAAGCAGGATTTGGAAATTCCTAAAGCGGCGCTGTAGGATGAAGACGGGATTTTAATCAAGGGAAAGGAAAAAATTTGGGATTGGAGAGATTGGATCTCTCCCAGCTTCGCTCCTCACGGCTCAGAGCCGCGACGGAAAGAGGCAGCGCTGGCAGCCCCTGGGCCGAGCTGATAAGGCCGGGAGAACGCTGATAAGTCTGGCTCCTCCCAGGATAACCCTCCCTGGGACCGTTCTGCTCGGGATAACGCTGATAAGGAGTGGGAAAATGCTGATAAGGAACCGGCAAACGCAGACATGCCCGGCTTCTCCCAGGATAACGCTCCATGGGACGGTTCCGCCTGGGATGACCCTGACAAAGAGTGGAAAAACGCTGATAAAAACTGGGATAACGCTGATAAGGACTGGGATAATGGTGATGAGGACTGGGATAATGCTGATAAGAACCAAGAACAGGGATAATGCTGATATGGACCAAGGACAGGGATAACGCTGATTAAGACCAATATAACATTGATAAGGACTGGGATAACGCTGATAAAGGACCAAGGACTGGGATAATGCTGATAAGGACCGTGATAACGCTGATAAGAACTGAGATAATGCAATAAGGACCAGGATAACGCTGATAAGGACCAAGATAACACTGATAAGGACCAAGCATAAGGATAATGATGAGGACCAAGGACAGGGATAACGCTGATGAGGATGGCTCCTCCTGGAATAAAGCTCCTTGGGATGGCTCCAGCTGTTCCCAAACCACAGTGAAGATTCCCAAAACAAGAGGGAATAAATAGATGGAAAAAGAAAGGGAGAATGAACAGGACCAAAAACATGGATTGGGAAATGCTTCACCCATCCCCAAACCCTTCCCGGGCTTGCCCCAATTTTTGGGAGAGCCTAAAATCAGGCGGGACTTTCCCAAAAAAAGCCAATGACTGGGAAAACCAGCTCTGGGAATGATGTCCTTGCCAGGCCGGTCCCTGTTTCCCTTGGAAAAGAAAGGCCATGGTGTAAAAACTCTTTTCCCACCAACATCTCCCGGCTCCACGCCCGATTTCCTGGTCATTCCCGAGGCTTTCAAGTGTCCGGTGCTGGGGCGGGGGAATTTTCTGCTCCCAAATCCCATTTTTTTCTACAACGTGCGGAGAAAGGGGGAAAAACCGAGCAGCTGGAGCCAAGGAAAGCGGCAGCTTCTCCTCCCCGGCTCAGGGAAATGTTCCATGAGCAGGGAATGGTCGAATCCTTGTTCTCCTCCAGGGATGTTTCCGATCCCCTGTTCCATGCACAGGGAATGTTTGATCCTGTTCCCACTCCAGGGATGTTCCTGATTCCCCATTCCATGCACAGGGAATGTTTGATCCTTTTTCGTGCTTCAGGGATGCTCCAGTCTCTCATTCCATCCACAGGGAATGTTCAATTCCTTCTTCCTGCTCCAGGGATTCTCCGTGTCTCTCATTCCATTCGCAGGGGATGTTCGATTCCTCACCCCATGAATTCCCTCCTTGGGCACAGGGAATGTTTTGATCCAGTTTAATTCCCCGATTTTCCCGGTGCTCCCGGCTGGAGGCGAGCGATGGCCGGATCCCAAGGGGAGCTCTGGATTTCCAGCTGGAACACCGGCCCCGGAGTCAGGAATGGGAAATTCCCGCGTGGAGCTGCCAAAGCCTTCCCAGACAGGAACCGGCCGTGTCAGGGATTTGTTCAGATCCAGGAGCAGCTCGGTGAATCCAGGGAAACCAAACACAGGGATGGGGCAGCGCCGGATCATCCCCGGAGCATCCCCAGAGCATCCCCGGAGCATCCCCGGAGCATCTCCTGAGCACCTCCAGAATCCCTGGAGCTTCCCCAGAGCATCCCTGGGGCATCCCTGGGGCATCCCTGGGGCAGCCCTGGGGCATCCCTGGATCACCTCCAGAACACTCCCTGAGCATCCTCTGAGTAACCCTCGAGTATCCCGAGCATCCTCCGACTCCCCTGAGTAACTCTGGAGTAACTCCTGATCCACCTGAACATCCATGAGAGCATCCCGAGCTTCTCCTGAACATCCCCTGAGTATCCTCTGAGTAACCCCGGAGTGTCCTGAGCCTTCTCTGACTCTCCTGAGTATCCTCTGAGTAACTCTGCAGGAACTCCTGCTCCGTGTGAACATCCATGTGAGCATCCCGAGCTTCTCCTGAACATCCCCTGAGTGACCCCTGAGTAACCCCTGAGTATCCTCAGAGTAACCCTTGAGTATCCTCAGAGTAACCCCTGAGTGACCCCTGAGTAACCCCTGAGTATCCTCAGAGTAACCCCTGAGTGACCCCTGAGTAACTCCTGAGTAACCCCTGAGTGACCCCCAGGCACCCTGAGCATCTCCAGAGCATCCTCAGAATAATCCCTGAGTAATCCCTGAGCATCTCCTGCCCCCCTGAGCTTCTCCAGAGCATTCCCGGAGCATTCCCGGAGCAATCCCTGAGCATCCCAAACTTCTCCCGATCCTCTCCTGAGCCGGGCCCGAGGATCCTCCTGATCCATCCCATAATATTCCCTCCCTAGCCCTGTTTTCCCACCCTTTTCCCACTCTAACCCCACCTTTATTCCCACTTTTCCTTAGGACAGAAAATAACTCCAAACGCAGCAAAACGCTCCTGAAAAATCCCGAATTCCAAAAGACTAGGAAGAATTCCCCACTTCCACCTGCTCATCCCATGGGATGAGCCAAGCCTGGCCCTTTCCAAGCCATTCTGGATATTTCCAGCTGGAAAACATCCCAGGAGGAAATCCTGGTTTTCCCCCACCACGTCCTCAATTTTTCTTACCCCCGTGCCGGGAAAAATGAGCTGGGAAAATCCCCAGGGAAATTCTCATTTCCCAAGGAAACGAGGCCAGAAAGAAACCGGGAGGAAGGAAAAATTCATCCTGGTTTTTCCCCCTTGGAGGAAGGAAAATTTCATCCCGGTTTTTTCCCCCTTGGAGGAAGGAAAATTTCATCCCGGTTTTTCCCCCTTGGAGGAAGCCTCTCCTGACCTTTTCCCCAAGCTCCAGTGTCGGTTTTAGAGCAGAGGGAATGGAGCAGGTGTGGAATCAGGAATAAACCTGGAATTCTGGAAGCAATTCCCACTTGGAATAAAAACAAGGAGACGCCCCTGTTCCTGATTTATAAATAAATACGGATCTGTTTTTCCCAATTTTCCCAAGCTTTGGATTTCTCAGCCCATTCCCACCTCTAAAATTCCCCATTTTCCCCTCCTTTTCCCTGAGAATCACCAGGAAAACAGGAACACCCCTTGGATGGGGGGCGGGTCCTGCTGGAATCCTTCCAGTGGGGCCAAAAATAGGAGGGAAAAAATTCCCAAAAATTTGCATTAACAGGGAAAAAGGACTCACCGCACGGTGGATTGGTAAACGAGGTCTTCCCGCTTCCGGTAGTTTTCCATCTGGGAAAAGTTGGTGGAGAACATGGCATCGAAGGTGAAGAGCTTCTGCTTGATGGTGCCGCCGTCAGTGACCTGCAGGAGGCAATCCCGGTGTCCCAAATCTGGGAATTTTGGGCCCGCTTTGGAATATTTTTAAGGATTTTTGTGCTGGGAAATTGAATAAATTGATTTAGAGTTGAGTAGATTTGTTTAAATTTAAACGCGTTTATTTAGATTTGAATGGATTTGTTTGTGGCTTAATGTAATTTTTTGTGTTTTGATATTTGTTGAGATTTAAATAAATTTATTGTAATTTTAATCTCTGTTAAATACTGTAAATACTTTTAATATTTTCTGCAGGGCATTTAAATACTTACATTAGAATTTTAGTTTTCGGTTTTTTATTTTTATTTTTATTTTCATTTTCATTTTCATTTTCATTTTCATTTTCATTTTCATTTTCATTTTCATTTTCATTTTCATTTTTATTTTTATTTTTATTTTTATGATATCATGTTTTCCCTATTTATCCATAGAATCCCAGCACCTTTCAGCTTGGAATTTACGGATTTGTGATGCCCCTGCTGAGACGAAATCGAAATCCACGTTTTCCATCCTGTTATTCCATTTTCCAGCTGGGAATTTTCAATTTTAAATTTAAATTGTTTTTTTAAATTGAATTTTTGGGAATCCTTTATTCCCTGTGTCTCCCACTCACCTTTGGATTTACCTTCCCTGTTTGAGAAGGAGTTTTAGTGGAAAAATAAGGAGGAAAATGGGAATTTTGGGGCTAAACCAACTCCAAGCAAAGAGTCAAAATTCCCGCTGTTTAAAATAAACCAGGAGCAGCAGAAGATTTTGGGATTTAATCCTCAAATCCGACATTTCCCGAGGACAAAATCCCAAATCCCCACCCAATACTTGGCCAAAATTCCACCGTTATTCCCGATTTCCTCTTTTCTCGCTTTTTTTATGGCACCAAGCGGCGCAAAAGGAGGAAAAAAATCCATCACTAAAAAACCTCTTCCAATTTATTATCCCAGGCTGAGGCTTTTATGGGAAAGAAATTCCACCCTGGCCCGGATGTGGGATAAAGAAAAACGGGAAATATGATGGGAGATGTAAATCTCCAGCCTTGGGAAGTTTCCAGGGAAGTTTCCAAGGATTTTTCCTGACTTTTCTTTGGGTTTGAGGAGAGGCCTGGGAGCTGCTCTGGGATGGAGGAGGGATCCAAACCCCAAGGGATTTTAGGGATTCTTGTAGGGTGGGGAGCACTGGGAATGGTGGAGATGGCGCCTGTGGATCGGGAATTCGCAGCCTTGGGATCTTCCCAGCACATCTGGGCAGATGTGGGCCCAAATCCCACCCCATCCAAGGGCAGGAGTGGGAAAATTCCACTGGAATCACCCTCTGGGAATCCTCGGATTCCCTGAGGATTGGGAGTGCCGGGAATGGCTGCATCCTTGAGGGAATTCCAGGTAGTTAGCAGCTCCCAGGAAAAATCCCATCAGGAATTCTCTCCCTCCAGGGATCAGCCCTAATTCCAGCCTTTTATCCGTGCTTAGGGGAATTTTTTGGGGAAAGAGAAGCTCCATAGGAATTTGCAGCCCAACAGATGAAGATAACTGGGCAGCATCCCATGGTTCCTGTCCCAAGGGATGTCTCCACATCCAGGAATTCTGGGAAAAGGGGCACAGGAACACATTCCAGATGCTGCTTCCTGCATTTTTCATAAATCCCAAGGAAAATCCCATTCCTGAAAAAACTCGGCTGTTCCAGAGGCCGCTCCCGCCTGCCGCCCTCCCTTCCACAGTGATCCCAACAAATCCCCAAATCCATTAAAACCGACATTTGCTGTTCCCAAAATCCATTAAAACCTCCCGAGCCTCCCATTGGGATGCCCGAAGGATCCAAATCATCGGGAAGTGACGGATGCAGGATGAAGGGAGCGAGCTGGGAGCGGTTGGAAAGGGCCGGAGCTGGGATCTAATCCAGGCTCCGTGTCCCAAGGATCGATCGATGGATTCCTTTCTCCAAGCAAATGGAAATTGCTCTGGAAAGAGGGAAAATTCCCTGGAGCGGCTGCAGCTCTCCCAGTGTTTGCAGGGGGCCGCTGTGTCCACGTCAGAGCCAGCGGGAAGAGCTCGTTATCCTGGAAAATTCCACATTTAGGTTTTCCTGCCCCTTCCCTGGAGAATCACAACCAATGGGAAAAACTCCTCATCCTGGAAAACTCCTGGGATAGGTTTTTCCTGCCCATTTGCTGGAGAATCAACTGGGAAAAACTCATTATCCTGGAAAACTCCTGGTTTCACTTTTCCCTGCTCATTCCCTGGAGAATCGACCACGAAAAGCTCCTCATCCTGGAAAATTCCTGATTTAGGTTTATTCCTGCCCATTCCCTGGAGAATCAGACAGGAAAACCTTGTTATCCTGGAAAATTTCCGGTTTAGGTTTTTTCCTGCCTCCTTCGCCCATTCCCTGGAGAAAAACTCTTTATCCTGGAAAACTCCAGATTAAAGGTTTTCCTGCCCATTCCCTGGAGAATTGATTGGGAAAGACTCGTTATCCTGGAAAATTCCTGGTTTAGATTTTCCCTGCCTCCCACATCCAGGTGAAATCCAACCTCCCATCCCAAATTCCTGCAGCACTGATCCCACCCTGCTCTGAGCCCCCGGTGCCAAATTCCCAAAATCCAGAGGAGCTGATTCTTTTGCCCAATCCTGGAAGGTTTGATCCCAAAATGAACCTCACATTCCAAAGGGATCATCCACTGCCCTTTCCCAGCATCCCAAAAAACTGGGGCATGAACAGATCAATATTTTACGGGAGAGCTGCGCAATTTTGGGAGGTGCATCCCAGATTTCCGCTGCCCCTCCGGAACTGGAGCGATGCCCTGGGAATGAAGGGGTCCATAAATTCCATGGATGCTCCCAACCTTCTCTCCCTGAGCGTGAGGAATTTGCAGAATTCCCAATCCCGACATTTCAATTCTCCTCTTGGAGATGGATGGCTCCAGTCAGTCCTCCCAGAGCTGCTGGTGGGAAATCTCACCATCAGCAGCTCCGCTCCATTTTTAGGGAATTCCTTCACTTCCAGTAAAACTCAAGTTGTCCCCGGAAAGGGAAGCGGGGTTGGAAATCCTGGCACAACTCGGCCTGAGTGGGATTTTCTGGGAAATGTGGAATTCCTGGGAGCAAGAGGGAGAAAGCAGCATTCTGCTGTCTCCTCCTGAGATGATTCCCGAATTTTGGAGGCTCTGGGCATTCCGGATGGCCTGGGAAGGGTTTGGGATTTGGGTGTCCTTCCCTTGGCTCTGGCGCTCCCCTCGGAGCCGGGACTTTATCCCTGTCACTGGTGCCATTCCCAGTTGGAGGCGACATTCCCGCCTGGAGCCGCCTCGGACAGAGCCGGGATATCGGGAATGTTTCCTTTTCCCAAGGGGCAGCAGCCGGGGAAGCCCCTGTGGGGACGGAGCTTTGGCACCATCGATGGCGCAGCTGTGAGCAGTGCCGCCAACAGCTGGAAAGCGCCAGCTCCCAACAGCTGGAATGATCCAGCCCCCATCAACAGCTGGAATGATCCACCCCCCACCAACACCTGGAATGCGCCAGCCCCCATCAACATCTGGAATGATCCAGCCCAGAATCATCTGGAATGATCCAGCCCCCACCAACATCTGGAATGTGTCAACTCCCAACACCTGCAATGACCCAGCCTGGAAACCCCTGGAATGATCCAGCCCCAACATCTGGAATGATCCACCCCCACCAGCATCTGGAATGCATCAGCTTCCAACAACATCCGGAATGATCCGACACCCAGCAACATCTGGAATGCACATCAACAACACCTGGAAGGCACCAGCCTCCACCAGCATCTGGACACACACCAGCATCTGGAATGCACCAGCTCGCCAACATCTGGAATGCACCAAACCTCCCCAACATCTGGAATGCACCAGCCCAAACCAACATCTGGAATGCACCAACATCAAACATCTGGAACGCACTGGTCCCTCACCAACATCTGGAACAGACGGATGCCCATCAACATCTGGAACGCACTGAACAGCTCCAACATCTGGAATGCACCAACACAGCAACATCTGGAATGCACCGGGACCCCCACCAACATCTGGAATGGACTGATGCCCATCAATATCTGGAATGAACCGACTCCCATCAACATCTGGAATGCACCAACTCCCAGCAACATCTGGAATGCACCAGCCCCAACCAACATCTGGAATGCACGAACGCCTGGAACGCACCAACAGAGCAATATCTGGAATACACTGGGCCCTGCCAACATCTGGACCACCCCCCAACATCTGGAATGCACCAGCCCAGCAACATCTGGAGTGTTCTAGCCCCACCTCCCTTGCCATGGGGGTGGATTTCAGAGCCCCTCCAGCCCCTCCCTGGAAAATCCCGGATGGAGCAAAAAGCTTTGGAATCACCGTGCTCCAAGTGGGGCTGTGGAGAGCAGTGACCGCACCCCGGGGGCACTACAAGGAGCAAGTCCATGGATACTACAGGGAGCAATCCCCATAAACCACGGATACCACCAGGAGCAATTCCATGGATACCACCAGGAACAATTCCCATACTCCATGGATGCCACCAGGAGCGATTCCCATACTCCATGGATACCAGCAGGAGCAATGCCAGGGCCCTGCTCCCAGCAGTCTCAGCTCCAGCACGGAGTTCATTCCCTTTACGCTAATTACCCTGACACCAAACTAATTAATGGAGGCAGAGCTCCATGGGCTCCCCTCTGTTCCCGCCCTTCATTCCCGGATATCTCAGGAATCCCACTCAGCACCAGGATCAGCCAGGGAATGGTGCACGGCCCTGGTCTGACACCCCAGACCTGCCAAACCCCATTTGCAATTCCCAAATTCCAGTGCTCCGAGCCCAGCCCAACCCAGCTCCTCTTCCCTTCCCGCTGCACAGAGCCAGGTTGGAGCCTCCAAGGATTTTCCCTCCCTGTCCTGCTTCCCTGTTATTTTTCCTGAGCTCCACTGGGAAAAGGAGCCAATTTCCCAATTCCCATCTTGGTGCTGACCACATAAATCCGGGATTGGATGCAAACCCAGAGACGCCGGCACCGGGAACCAAGGAACAGCTCCGGGTGTTCCCGGCCTCGTTCCGAGCGGATTCCTCCGCCCCCATCTCCTGCCAAGGCTTTTTCAGGAGCTCTCCAGGTGCAGCTCCGTGTTCGCACCTGTTCCCGGGAACATCACACCTTCCGGAGGTGTTGGGATTGTTGGATGTTAATTAACGCCTCCACTCGGGGGATGTGTTCCTGTTCATTATTCCGGGAAAGATTCCCTTTGCTCATGCCGGCAGCGCTGGAATCGGCAGCGTTCCAGCGGCTGGGGGGATTTCCCAGTGGGAGGAAAAGGGGAATCCCTGGGGAATCCAGGAGAATTGCTGGAATTGCAGGTGCTGGTCGCAGGGTGGGGCTTCTCCGAGGGGTTTCACCCCTGGGATGAGATTCCTGGGCCTCGGAGTGCAGAGATCCCGATGGGATCACCCACACAGGAGTTATGGATGCATCCCATGGGTTATGGGTGTACCCTGCGGGTTATGGATGTACCCCAGGGGTTATGGATCAATTCCAGGGCTTATGGATGTATCCCAAGGGTTATGGATGTATCCCAGGGGTTATGGATGTATCCCAGGGGTTATGGATGTATCCCAGGGGTTATGGATACATCCCATGGGTTGTGATCCATCCCAGGGGTTATGGATTCATCCCCGGGGTTATGGATTCATTCTGTGGGTTATGGATGCACCCTGTGGGTTATGGATCCATCCCACAGGTTATGGATCCATCCTATTGATTACAGATCCATCCCAGGGGTGATGAATCCATCCCAGGTGTTAGGGATGCACCCCACAGGTTACAGATCCATCCCCAGGATTATGGATCCACCCCAGGGTCCATGGATGTATCCCAGGGTTACAGATCCACCCCATGGGTTATGGATCCATCCCATGAGTTACAGATCCATCCCAATGGATCATGGATCCATCCCAAAGGTTATGGATACATCCCATGGATCATGGATCCATCCCATGGGTTACAGATCCATCCCAATGGATCATGGATCCATCCCAAGGGTTATGGATACATCCCATGGATCATGGATCCATCCCATGGGTTACAGATCCCTCCCATGGATCACAGATCCATCCCATGGGTTACAGATCCCTCCCATGGATCACGGATCCATCCCAGGGGTTATGGACCCATTCCAGGGGTTACGGATCCATCCCAGGGGTTACGGATCCATCTCATGGATCATGGATCCATCCCTGGGGTTATGGATCCATCCCAGGGGTTGCAGATCCATCCCATGGATCACGGATCCATCCCAGGGGTTATTCCCAACTCCATTCCCACCAAAGTGCCACCACTGACTTTCCCACCTCTCTCCTGCCTTTCCCTCCCCCTTCCCGCCCCTGGAGCAGCTCAGACCCCTCAGGCTCCAGGAGCTCCCTCTGCTCCCTGTCCAATAAATCCCGGGAAAGAGGAGCCTGACCCAGCCTGACCCCAATCCAGCGGTCGGGAGCCACATTCCCGTGATTTACAGGCGGAATAAACAGAACTCCGCAGCTCCGGTGGCTCCGCCCGGCTCTCCCGGATCCATCAATCTCCTCCAACAGCCCAGAGCTGCCTCTGGAGCTTTGGGAAGCTGCAAAAGTCCGGGAGTGAGACAACACACGGAGAAAAATGGGGAAAATAACTTAAAATCAGGAAGGAATTTGGCAAATCCTGAGACGCTCCAGCAAAAACCCGACTTCCCAAACCAGGGAAAGGAGCAAGAGGGAAGGAGGGGTAAAAAACCCTGGAGGAGAGGGGGGATTTGTGGGGATAAAAATAAAAGCTGGGATATTTTTGCCCTTCCCTTTCCCTGGGAGGTTTCTCGGGGCATCATTTGCTCCGGAGCCGCTCCCGCGTCCCTCCTGGCAGGGGGGATTATGCAAATCCAGCGCCAGCTCCCGGGAAAGTGGGTTAATCCAATATTACCGAGTGGGAAAGGGAAGGGAAAACCTGCTGGAGATGGCGGAGCCAATGGAAAAAATAAACATTCCTCCCTGAAAAAGGGGGAGATGAAGCCAATTCCGAGCTGGAATTTTGGATTCGGGGCAGGTTTGGGGTTCTGTTCCCTGCCTGGATCCCCTGTCCAGCATTGAGGGATCCATCCATAAATAATTATAGGAAAATCTGTCTGGGATTCTGTGGAAAATGTTCCTGTGCACACATCACATTCCAGCAGCTGGATTTGAATCCATCCTTTCCGTATTTATGAACCTGGGAATGGAGAGGATCATCAGGGAAGGGCTGCTCCTTGTTCAGGGAGCAGGAACAGGATGGGAAATCCAAAGAAAAATATTCCCAGCTGCTCCATCCGATGCCACCGGCACCACTCAGCCTCTCTTTGCCTCCTCCAGGGGTTTTCCCTGGAAAACTTCAGGTTTCCTTGGATAAAACCATTTGTGGTTGGGAGATAATCTCAAATTTCCCTCGAGAAAGGTCAGGATTGGTGAACCTGAGGCTTGATCAGGGTTTGGGAATGATGATCCAGGGGCAGCTCCAGCCTCCAAATTCCCTTTTCCCAAATAAAACCAGGCTCCAAATCCTTCCCTTCCCAAATAAACCCGGCCTCCAAATTCCCAAATAAACCAACATGCAAATCCCACTTTTCCCAAATAAAACCAACATCCAAATCCCCCCTTTCCCAGTTAAAACCAGGCTTCAAATCCTTCCTTTCCCAAATAAGCCCAGGCTCCAAATTCCCCCTTTCCCAGATACAACCAGTCTCTAAATCCTTCCCTTTCCCAGATAAAGCCAGGACCTTCCCTCCTGTTCAACATCCCAAATTCACAAAGATTTTGGGAACAGGGGAAGTTATTTCTGAAAAACCCTACACAAAGAGCCCCCAGACTTCTCCCCAGACCCCGGATACCCCAAACTTTCCCGATTCCTCCCTTTCCCCATCATTTCCCACCCTCCAGGCTCTTGGCAGAGCGACACCAGCCTCAGCTCCGACCTCCAAATCCCAACCCAGCACGGAGCCCACCCTGAAACACCTGGAAAAACCCACCCGGAGCCCTGGCCCTGATCCCAAACCCATCCCAAATCCCTCCCAGCCGCATTTCCCAGGCCAGCCCGGCTGCCTCCCTCCTCCCTGGAATTGATATTCCCATCAGCTGCAGCTCCAGAGGCTTTTCCCGCCTCTCCCGGCCGTGGCCTTGTGTTCCCGTGGCACGGAGCAGCCGGGCTGGCCCCACATTCCCATTCCCATTCCCATCTCCATTCCCATTCCCATTCCCATTCCCATTCCCGCGGCTCGGAGCTCACCCGGTACCAGACGATCTCCCGCATCTTCCCGTCCGTCTTGAAGTTGCATTTCAGGGTCACGGCGTCTCCCACCACCACCGGGGGCAGGGGCTCGATGCTGACAGTCAGATATCCTGGAAAAACGGGGAAAAAGGCGGGAAAAGGGACTCAGCTCCAGGGGGAGTTTGGAGCGGGGGTTGAATCGCTGTTTCCCTGGAATTTCATGGATCGTTGGCACTGTTGGATGCCAGGGAAAGCCCTGCCAAGTCCTGACCCCTCGCAGGGATGGATTTGGGCCTCCCTCAACAATCCCAAAAACACCCAGATTGAGGGAAATCCTTTCTAAATTTGGTAAAATCCCAGCGGCCACCTTCCCTTCCCAAATAAACCTGGCCTCCAAATCCCCTTTTCCCAAATAAACCCAACATCCAAATCCCCCCTTTCCCAATTAAAACCAGGTTTTCACTGCAAATTCCCTTCCTTCCCACGGAGCTGCTGCCTTTGCCTTGGGATCCATCCTCTCTCCCCACTCCCTGCCCTGCACTTCCAGAAAACTTCCCAGATTCCTCATTCCCGACGGGAATGGGTCCAACAGCTCCCCCCGAGAATGCACAACCCACACCCAGCAGTTTCCCAACTCCTTCCCCGTCTGTCCACAGACGGATTCTGGATCCATCTTCACTCCAGAGGGAAAATCGGAGCCTGGGCAGCTGACCCATCCCTTTTCTCCCTCTTTTCCTTTGATTTGTTGGGAAATCGGGAATGGGGAGCAGCCAGGGGGGCAGCAGGGCAGGGAATTGCATTCCTGCTTTATTTTCCTGCCTTTCCTGTGGCTGTTGGGAATTGATGGATTGACAGACCAGCAAATCCCAGCCTCTCCTCGGCATCCTTCCCTGTTTGGCACCGAGACATTCCAAAAAATTCCCTTTTTATTTTCCCAATCACTCCTCACACCAGGTGGGAAAACAGCCAAGAAAAGGTCCAGGAAAGAGGAGCAGGTTTGGGAAAGCGGCTGGAAATCCGAGATTCCTTTGTGGAAGATGCCCCGGGAGGGGAGGAGGTGAATTCCTGGGATTTTTTGTGCCTCCCAGGCAGCGATCCGAGGCTCAGCATTCCTTGTAAAACAACTTGGAGGTGTTTGTGCCATAAATCCCAGGCACGACCTGCGGGAGAACACGCTCCGGGAACACGTGCCGGCTGCGGCAGCAGGGCAGCGTGGCCTGGAATATTGAACACCGGGAAAAAGCCGGAAAATCCCGTTTTGTGCTGCTTTTGGGGGGCTGCGGGAACAGCTCTGCACAAGGAAATACAGGGGGAAATGAGGATTTTCGGGAATGTTTGGGGGTGGGGCTGGGAGTTAAATCCCTTTTCAGCCCCAAACGATGCTTGGAATGAGGGAATTCTGATGTTCCATCCTGGAATCCGGATTTTCCTCACTGGGATCGACCCAAATCCTGGCCAACATTCCCTGTCCGGGCCCGGCGCCTTTCCGGCCTCTCCCTGCCTGTCCGGGATTTATTTTTGTTCCTAAAGCGGGGATTAAATCCCTGCCATCGCCAAGGCTGTGAGGGCCCCTTGGATTCGGGACTGTGCGGGTGGGAAAGGCAGGAACGGGAGGAGGAGGAGGAGGAGGAGGAGGGAGGGAGGAAGGGCAGCCGAGGTCTCTCCGGCTGCCCCGATTCCCCTCGCTCGGCTTTTGACATTTCCGAACGCCGGGATGAGCAACAGGCTGGGAAGAGCGGCGGGGGATGAGCAAATCCTTGGCAGCGGGCGGGATCCGCCCCGGGGAGGCCGGGACGGAGCCTCCGTGCGTGCGGAAGAGCTCGGCCTTTCCAGGGAGCCTCGGGGCGGGACCGCGGCCCCCGCCCGCCCCGGATCAGCGGGAGATTAAAGGCAGCCGGGGAGGAACCGGCAGAGCTGGAGCAAAGATTGGATTTTCCCTCCTGTCCGCGGGATGCGGAGGTCCGGGGGCTCACAGGGCGGCGTTTCCGGAGGTTTTCCCACGTTATTCCCTTCCATGGGAAATGGAACAACGCCCGTCCCAGTCCAACCTGCTCTCTTCCCACACCATTCCCTCCCAGACCCTATGAACTCCCATGGGAAGAGGAACTGCCCCAGTCCCAGTCCAGAGCAAGGATTGGATTTTCCCTCCTGCCCGCGGGATCCGGAGGTCCGGGGGTTCACAGGGCGGCGTTTCCAGAGGTTTTCCCACGTTATTCCCTTCCAGACCTGCACGCTTCCATGGGAAACAGAACAATCCCAGTCCAACCGCAGTGGGATTGGGATTTTTCCTCTGGTCCATGGGAGCCAGGAGTCCCCAGCTCAGCGTTTCCAGAGGTTTTCCTGCTCTCTTCCCACATTATTCCCTTCCAGACCTGTGCACTGATATGGGAAGAGGAGCCGTCCCCATCCCGGTCCAGAGCAAAGATTGGATTCTTCCCCTCCATCCATGGGATCCAGGAGTTCCCAATGCAACATTTCCAAATGTTCTCCATCCCTTTTCCCACATTATTCCCTTCCAGACCTGTGCACTTCCATGGGAAGAGGAACCATCCCCACCCCAGTCCAGCCGGAGCAATGGTTGGATTTTCCCTCCTGCTCAGGAGTTACGGAGATCCAGGAATTCCCAGCTCATAAGAGTGGCATTTCCAGAGGTTTTCCATCCCTCTTCCCACACCATTCCCTTCCAGACCCGTGCACTTCCATGGGAAGAGGAACTGCCCCAATCCCAGTCCAGAGCAAAGATTGGATTTTAACTCCTGCCCGCGGGATCCAGGAGTTCCCAGTGCAGGATTTCCAGAGGTTTTCCATCCCTCTTCCCACACCATTCCCTTCCAGACCCGTGCACTTCCATGGGAAGGGGATCCATCCCCAGCCCAGCCAGGGCTTTTGGTGGTGTTTGGACCATTCCCTGATTTTTGGTGGATTTTTAAAGGCAAAAAGAACCAAGTTCAGCATGGCCCCAGCCACTCCCATGCAGCAAATCCATCCATCCAAGCATTTTTCCAAGGAATTCCCTCTCCAAACCCATCCCTGACCTGCATCTTCTGGGTGGCCAAAAAAACCCAAGCCCAAAATGGGAATTTTTTCCCCTCTCTGCTCCCTCCATGTGCTGGAAAACCACTCGGAGCTGGCACTGGGAGCAGCCTCCACCTCTATTCCTGGGAATTCTGGCCTTAAATCCAGACATTTGGTCTCTAAAAACATCAGGGTGGAACCACAGGGTTTTCCCGAGCTTTTCTTTCATGGAAAAGACAAAAGGAGCTCCAGGATTTATCGCTCCGGAGCCATGGGATGAGGATCCCACGGGGAACTGATGCCGGAGCCCCAGCCGGGCCTGGAAGAGGCAGGAAGGGGAAAAATCCAAACGCTCCAAGAGCATCCAAGAGCATCAAATCCAGAGCAAAGCCAGCCCAGGAGTTGTGGGAAAGAGGGAGAGGAGAGGGAGAGGGAAGCAGATGCCGAGTCCCCACAGGAGCCAGCCAAGGATGCGTGGAGGGGAGGGGGAAAACCGGGAAAACAAAGGCAGGCGCTGGAAAACGAGTCAGGAATCCAGATGGAGCCGTGCGGACCCCGCTGCTCGGCCGTGGCTGACGCGCGAATCCCGTCCCTCATCCTCCCCTTCCCCTCGCTCCCCGACAGGGAACGGCTGCCAGGTGTCAGCGCCGCTCCCAAGCCCCCCTCGGCTCCCCGCGTTTTTTTGGGATTCACGACGGAGAACAAAGCGGCAGTGACGGGAACGGCTGGGTGGGAAGAACTCCTCCAAAAGGGCTCCAGAGGAGGGGCCCATCCCGAATTTCTGTCATCCCTTGCATTATCAGCATCCCTTTATCAGCGTCCCCTTCTCAGCCTCGCTCCGCTTCCCCTTTGCTCTTTTCAATCCGAGAATTTTCCAGAGAAAGCCGGGCCGGGCCTCCCCCGGCTCGGATTCAGCCCTCTGGAAATTCATCCCTCTGATTAGACGGCAGCCCTGGGGAGGAGAGGATATTTTTGCTGGCAATCGCTGGGAATTCTGGCGCCGTCCAGTGCGAGGGGGATTAAAAAAGAAGGGAAAAGGGAAGGGGGAGGAGGAGAGGGGGAAGGGAGGGATAAAGGAAATGTCCTTTGAAATCGGGAGTGACGCGTTCACAAAGGAGAACATCGGAACCAGCTCGGTGCTTCCAATTACAAAAGAGCTCCCAGGGATGAGGCAGGAATTGCTCCGGCCCTGGAAGTGTGGGATGCTGGATAAAAAACCCGTTTCCAGCCTTTTCCAGCCTTTTCCAGCCTTTTCCAGCATTCCGTGGGGATTTCTGCCCACAAACACCGCCGGACACGCCGTGGGAACACCAGGGATGAAGCACAAGCGGCTGGAATCCCTCAGAGGCTCCTGGGGAGGAGGGAGGGAATGGGATGGGTGGGAATGTCCCAAGGAAAGGCCTCAGAGCGATGGAGCCTTCCCAGGAATCCCAGCACCACAGGGAGCCCCTTCCACACCTTCCCCTGGTGCCTGATTCCTCCCCACCCACGGAAATCCAAGATTTATTTATGGAGATCGCCCAGTGCTTCCATTCCTGGATTCCTCATCTCCCAGGGCTTCCCAAAAACCTGGCTTGAAACCAGTGGAATTCTGGAATTAGATGGGAAGGGACCTTAAAGCTCATCCCGTTCCATGGGCAGGGACTGCTCCCACTATCCCAGGGTGCTCCAAGCTTGGACAAATCCCGGGATGGGACACCTCAGCTGAGAATGGATTTTCCCTCTTTCCATGTCCCCAAAATCCAACCCGTCCCCATCCTTTTAGGAATGGTCCTTGGAAGCAACAGCGGATTTGAGTGGAGCAGGAGCTCAGGATGGAGCCAGAGGTGGGGATTCCTGGGATCCAGTCCTCCATCCCCCTCTGGAATGTCCCCAGCGTCCTCAAGGAGCCGGTGACAACAGGAACAGCTCATTGTTTTAATTAGCCCATGATTAATGCAGCTTATCCATAATTCCCTCCCATTCCTCCACCTCCATTTCCCAAGCCAGAGCTGGGATGGGATGGGATGGGATGGGATGGGATGGGATGGGATGGGATGGGATGGGATGGGATGGGATGGGATGGGATGGGATGGGATGGGATGGGATGGGATGGGATGGGATGGGAAAACCAGGAAGGAGCAGGAAAACAGACACCAGCACTCCCTTAACTGGCGGATATCCCGGAATTCCCAGGATTTGAGGAGAGCAGGAGACATTTCGCCCCTCTAGGTGGGATCTAAGGGGATGCAACCCCCCCTGGAAAAATCTGGGAGTGCTCCTGCAGATTCCCGACCAGAGGGGTGCGGGATGCGCGCGGACACGGAGCCAAGGCAGGAACCGCCGTGCCCTGACCGGCGGCGCTTCGCAACATCTTGTCCATGAAAAATTCAGCAGCTCCAGTTGTTCCTGGGAGCGCAGCAAATTCCTTCCCGCTCCCTTCCCGGCCCCGGCCATGCCTTATTTATGACATTCCAGGACAATTTACAGTTGGAATATGTCGCTGCCTCTCCTTGTTAACCCGGGAGGGCTCCAGGGGCGAAGAATCCCCAGCTGGTGCCATCCGGAGCAGTGGAATTCTGCTGAATCCGGAGCTTTTCCTCCTGGAAAGCTGCGCAGGGATTTTATTTTTTATTTAAACGGGAATAAGTGTTTGGCATGGGTTTAACACCAGCCAGGGAATGGGATGTGACAGCCGGAGTCGGCGCCGCGCGTCCGAGGAAAATGGGCCTTTGGGAAGCGGGAAAAATGGATTGGGGGAGCCTTGTGCTGAGTTTTCCTTGGATATTCAGCTTTGCTTCCCAAAAACCCACCAGGTTAAACCTCTCCGGCCCCTCCACTGCCTTCCCAAAAGTCATCCTGGCTTTTGGAAAAAGCGTATTCCCTAAAATAAACCCGGGAAAGTTGGCGTCACCCCCGGGCGAGGAGGAGCCCGGCTGGCAGGGAGCGAATGGCATTAATCCCGGGAAAATGGGATATTAACAGGCCGAGCAGACAATTAAGAGCCAGTAATTAAAATTCCTCTTCCCTCACAAACATCTCATTAGGCGCCACTTCCCTCCCTCATTTCCATAAGTGGGAGGGAACGATTCCGCAGCTGGATCTGGAATTATCCCTTAGGGGCGGCTGCTGGACCAAACCAGCTCCTGAAATTTTAGGGATGGGAAGAAAATGCACGGAATGAGCAGGGGGATGTCCAGCCCCTGCTTTGGGTCCATTTTTCTCCGATTCATGGGATGCGGAACCAGCTGGATCCCATGGATGTATCCCGAGCCTCGTTAGCTCTTTGCGATGGGGATCGATGGTTTGGATCGATCCCTTGGATCAATCCATGGATTGAGCGCGGCCCCTTTGGCCTCTCGGCCCCTTTTAAATGAAGATGGAGTGAGGGAACCACTTCATGTCGGGGACAGCCGGGCCCCGGGGCTGCTTCCGGTCACATTCCGTGGGCAAAACGTGTCGGAATTAAAGAATGATGGGATTTTATGGATCAATTCAGCCCGGGGAAGCCAAGCCTGCTCCATCCCTGGAAGTGTCCAAGCCATGGCTGGGCTTGGAGCAACCTGGGACAATGGGAGGTCCCTCCGATCCAACCCATTCCATGATTCCTTATTTTTATAAAATACGGATAAAACCAATCCCCAAACCCAGCTTCCAAGGATTTCAACACCTAAATCCCGCTGAGATGGAATTTTCAACCACTTTCCAGCTTCTCTTTTCTCCTTGGATCCCAGATTCCTCCTAAGAAAAATATCCCAAAGAAAAGATATCCCAAAATATCCCAGTCCAAAGGAAAAGGATTAATTCCAATTTGCTCTGTGCTGTGATTCCCGGTGTCCTTGTGTCCATGGGAACCATCTCCAGCACCACCTGAGGGCTTCCCAAAGACTGATGCCCATGGATCTTCAGGAAAAATCCATTTTTGGGCTGGTTCTCTCCTCACGATGAGCTCCAGGATCTTCCAGAGGTGTGGGACTGGCTCTTATCAGCTCCGACATTCCAGCGGCCCCGGAGGCGGCAGAGAAATCAGGAATGTGATCCAGACGGATCCTGCTGGGTTAAAAACGTTAAAACGTTCCAAACATTCCAGCTCCATGGGATTTCCATCGCCATCAACACAACCTCAGCACAACAAAGGATTTCATTTGGAAAGGGAGAGTTTGGGCATTTGGGGATGGGAAAGGCCGCGGGAAATTTGGGATTTGGGAGCCTCCCCGTGCTGCCGTGTCCCAGCTCTCCAATTCCAGTCTCCGTCCTCTTCCCATCTCCTCCTTCCCGCATTTCCACCTTTCCCTGCCCAGTTTCCTTCCCACAGTGACTCAACTCCGGCTCTCTCTGTGCCCGATAAACCTCAGGGAAACTCCAGCGTTTCCCACCTTTGCCGCGCGCCTCCCAACAAACAGATCCAGGTGGGATTGAGCTGTTGGAATCCGCTCCGTGGCTTGGGCACGGGCTGGAATAAATCCTTGAACGTCTTCATCCGGCTTTTTCCGAGCTCCTCGGAGCTGTTCCGGCTCACTGGAGCACGGGATGAGGGAGCCCGTTCCCGGCTTGGCTCCGACTCGCGGCGTCGATTTCGTGCTTGTTTGACATCTCCGGCACAAATCCACAGGGAATGCGGCGTTCCAGGAAAAAGATGGATGTTGGGAGGGAAAACTGTGGCAGCTCTGGCTGGAGGGAGCCCAGACCCTGCTACAAATCCCCGGAATGGCCTTGGAATCATCGTTTGGATGTTCAGGGAGTCCCTCATCCTAAAAATCCGGGGATTTCCTGGATACTCAGAGATGTAATTCCAAGGGCTGCATCCCGGCCATCCCAAGAGCCAAATCCAGTGGCTACAAACCCAGCGATGCTGGAAAAGTGAGGATTTCAGGATGAATGCAGGAAAAACGGGGTTGGAGGGGAGCGACAGCCACCAGAAAATCAGGATCAGTCGGATTTGGGAAGTATGGCCCTGGGATAGATGGAACAAAACCAGGGATGCTGGAAAAGTGAGGATTTGGGGATGATCACAAGAAAAACAGGATTGGAGGGAAGCAACATCCATCAGAAAACCAGGATCAGATTTGGGAAGTATTTCCCTGGGCTGGATGGGAATTATGCTCTGTTTGGGACAAAATTCCAACACCCCCAAAACTGAACCCCCCGGAAGAGAATCCCTCTCCATGAAAAGATCCAAGACCCTTCCAAGACTTGGGAAACCCCTCCCAACCCCAAAACTCCTTAAATCAACCCCGTCAAGGCGCAGCAGGCACAGAAAAGATGGATTTTCGCAGCCCACGCCGCTGATCAGCGGGAACGTGGTGGCTGCATTGATATTCCCGGTGATTTATTGGATTTTATCCCCCTGCCCGCACAGCCTGGGAATGCAAGGCTGTAAATTACCCATGGAATATTTATCTCCGGATGGGAAGGATGTTCAGGAGCATTTACTGAGGCGCTGGGAAGTTTTATTTATAACTTTTCCCCCTCTTTCCACTTCCAACGTTTCCATAAAATCCCTCGACCTCCCGGCAGTGCTGGAGGGGGGAATATTTTATCTCCACATCTTCATCCCACTGATATTCCCATAAAATAAAGCATTGGACATTCCACCGGAGCTCCAACAGCTGCTCAAAGCGGTGGCTTGGGAGGGGTTGTTGGGATTTTGGGAAGAGCACGAGGTGGGTGGTCAGCTTTGGATTTTGGGAAGAGCTCGGGAGGGGTTGTGGGGTTGGAATTTCAGGAAGAGTTTGGGATGGGTCATCGGGTTGGGATTTTGGGAAGAACTCCTGGTAGGTCACTGGGTTTGGATTTTGGGAAGAGCTCCTGGTGGGTCACTGGGTTTGGATTTTGGGAAGAGCTCCTGGTGGGTCAGTGGGTTTGGATTTTGGGAAGAGCTCCTGGTGGGTCAGTGGGTTTGGATTTTGGGAAGAGCTCCTGGTGGGTCAGTGGGTTTGGATTTTGGGAAGAGCTCCCGGTGAGTTGTTGGGTCAGGATTTTGGGAAGAGCCGGATGTTTGTCATCATTCCGCTGTCATTTCTCCTGTTCCTTTAACCTCTCCTCCTCGTTATCCAAGTATTTTTCCGGATTTTTCATTTTGTTTGGATCATTTTGGGCGCTTTCCAAACCCAAATTGGTGCCTCATCCCGGCAAAGGTGGGAAGGTGAATCCAGCAGAGCCAAATTCCCTCAAAACCCTGGCGCCATCCCTAATTTGGAACAATTTGGAACGTGCTCCGCCGGCACCTCGTGGCCCCTTCTCAGATGTTGGAGCAGCTGCCGGAGCCAGAACAGAGCCGAAAATTCCACAGGGTTGGGTCGGGTCTGAGACGCCTCGTTTGGTAAATGGAGATGGCGCGCCTCATTTGCATATATGCAAATATGCAAATCGGTGTGATTGCCCGCAGCACCACCTGCCAATCAAGCCCCCCCCAAGCTAATTAAGGCAGAATCCCCCAAATCGGTCACTCCCTGATTTTATTCCCATTCCACGGGGTGGAGCCAACGGATTTTGGTCAAACGAGGCCCGACGGGTGGGAGGTGCCGCCTCTCATCCCAAATTTTCCCTTTTCCCAATAAAAAAACTCCGTTCCTGCAGGATTTCCTGCTCTCCCTGGGTTTCCTCCACACCAGCTGGATTTTCCTCAGAGTTTTCCACCAGGAAATGCTTCCCCCCAGTCTGGGCTGCAGGGCAGGAATTCCCTGCTGGGATTTATCAGCAGGAGGGAATTCCTTCCTCCTTTTCCCAGCAGACGCCAATGAAACCCGGGGAGTGCAAAAAAATCCCAATTTTTCCTTCTTTTCCCCCATTATTTCCAGCTCCTCCCAGCTGCCCCACAGATCACTGTCCAATCCATTTCCATGGATTTTCGTCTTTCTCCAGCAAATCCCAAGATCACCGGAAGGGGAATTTTCCTAAAATCCCAATTTTGCCAAGCAGGAGCCACCACCAACAGCCAAATTCAACGGAAAGCCTCCGGAATGGCTCAACATTCCCAAAAATCCTTCCAGCGGGGCACGATGCCTCCTCAACACCTGGATTAACCTGGATTAAAATCCAAGTCGGAATGTCCAGGTGTCCCAGGGCTAAAATTCCCCCTCCCGCTCTGCTTTTCCCTGATTTTTAATCAAGCAGCTCCACGGAAAACACAGCGGGATCCGATCTCCGTGTGCAGATGTGGAATTAATCCCGAATTAAGTGTGGCGGGAGAAGGAGAGGCCAGATCCTAATCCCGCACAGAAAAAGATTGGAAATGGGATTTTTCCCCACACCTGCAAATTCCCGGCCCTCCTTTTCCAGTGGCTCTGCTCTGCATCCTGACAAGGAAGAGATTCCCTGCCAGCCGGACACTCCTGGAGATTCCCGGGAAGCTGCACCCTCCGAATGCTCCCAGTGGGCACCGGGATTATGGAAAACCTCACCTGGGATAAAGGATTTTATCCCCAGCCAATGGCACTGTACAAGATCCATCCCATTAGTGCAATTCCAGAGCAAAAAAAGGGAATTATTGTACCCGGTGTTCTTTTGTAGAGCCGCAAAACGGACATGAGGGACTGGAAAATCGGGAAAAAAATCCCAAATCCCTGGCAGGGCTCAGTCAGTGGCTTGGGAGGGATTTGCCGGCAGCAGCCGAGGATTTTCCCGCCGTTCCAGCTCCGTCGGGATGAGGATTACGGCACCAGCAGCCAATTCCAGGAAGCCACGGCTCAGGGTGTTAATCCCGGCTGGAGTTAATCCCAGCGGGAATAATTAACGGAGCGGGAAGCAGCCGGGAGCTGCTCCCTGTCCCTGGAAGTGCTCCAGGCCAGGTTGGAACAACGGCCGATGGAAAATGTCTCTGTCCATGGCAGGGCTGGAATGGGAGGAGCTTCCGTGTCCATCCCAACCCAAAGCATTCCGAGATTCCAGGCCTTTCCATGCCTCAGTTTCCCCACTTGGGAAAGGAAGGTCTTTTCCTGCTCATCCGAGATCCAGGAAAATTCCATCCTAGAGTAGCTGCAAGGTGTTATTGGAGATCCGAAAAAATCCCGTCCTGGAATAACAGTAAGGGAATATTGGAGATGCCAAAAAATCCTGGAGTAAGAGCAAGGGGTTTTAAGAGATTTAGAAAAACCCTGAAGTAACAACAAGGGGTTTTTAGAGATTTAGAAAAACCCTGAAGTAACAACAAGGGGTTTTTGGAGATCCCAGAAAATCCTGGAATAGCAACAAGGGAATATTGGAGATCCCAAAAAATCCTGGAGTAACAGCAAGAGGTATTTTAGAGATCCCAGAGAAATCCCATCCTGGAATAACGGGGGGGGGGGGGGGGGGGGGTATCAGAGGTGCTCCTGCTCCCAAAAATAACCCCAGGAAGGAATTTTCCCACCCAAAACTCCCCAATCCTCCCTAAAACTCCTCTTTTTCCAGGTTTAACAGGACACCCTCAGGCTTGGGATGGGAGAAAGAGGGAAAATCATTAATTCCATTAAGGAAAGTCGGAGGGTTTTGGTTTGGAAGCCGCCGTTGGTTTTCCCACCAATTCCAAGCGGGTTTTCCCAAGCCCAGGTGGCCCTGGAGAAGGGGTGATGCTGACCCTGATGATGAGTTCCCTGATTTCTTTCTCCGCCTGCAGGAAATCCAATTATCCCAGATTTTTGATTGGCGACAAATGAGGAGCCATCGATCCCCCCTCCCTCCCAGCTGTCGGCTCCGGACGATCGCCGCTCCTTCCATCGATTCCTGCACGGAGGAACTGGATCGTCATTACCGAGATTTTGGGAGTTTTCCTTCTGAACTCCTTCTCCAGAGGCACAACCTCCGGCAGAGGAAGAGGGAAAACAAACTCTGTCCATGCAGGAATCCCGGGAGTTCCAAAATCCACTTGGTTTTTGGAATTCTGAGTGTGATTTGCGGCTTTTTCCAAAAAAGAAAAAGACCAGAAGGATGCCTGGGGCACCTGGATCAGGCCAAAAGGGTTCTGGCTCTGCTGGAAAAGGTTCCAGTTTTTTTCCGGAGGGGAGGGGAAGGGAGGGGAAGGGAGGGAAGGTCCTGAGTGACCCAACTGACCTTTTAATTAATTAATGGTCCTAATTGGAGCTGGCGGAGGGAGGGAGGGAGGGAGGGAGGGAGGGAGGGAGGGAGGGAGGACGGAAGGAAGGAAGGAAGGAAGGAAGGAAGGAAGGAAGGAAGGAAGGAAGGAAGGAAGGAAGGAAGGAAGGAAGGAAGGAAGGAAGGAAGGAAGGAAGGAAGGAAGGAAGGAAGGAAGGAAGGAAGGAAGGAAGGAAGGAAGGAAGGAAGGAAGGAAGGAAGGAAGGAAGGAAGGAAGGAAGGAAGGAAGGAAGGAAGGAAGGAAGGAAGGAAGGAAGGAAGGAAGGAAGGAAGGAAGGAAGGAAGGAAGGAAGGAAGGAAGGAAGGAAGGAAGGAAGGAAGGAAGGAAGGAAGGAAGGAAGGAAGGAAGGAAGGAAGGAAGGAAGGAAGGAAGGAAGGAAGGAAGGAAGGAAGGAAGGAAGGAAGGAAGGAAGGAAGGAAGGAAGGAAGGAAGGAAGGAAGGAAGGAAGGAAGGAAGGAAGGAAGGAAGGAAGGAAGGAAGGAAGGAAGATTTGTTTTTAGGACAGACTCATCCCGCCCCTCCATGGCAAACAGCCAAAATTCCCATCAGGATTCCCAGCTCTGGGATTCGGCCCTGGCCTGGAGATGATTTTTCCAGGAACAGGGAGAAGGGGCAGCTGCATCCCAAACTCTCCCTCATCCCTCAGGAAAGCAGTGATCCCATCCCTCAGGATCCCCCTGGTCCAGCCTCATCCAGCTCCGTCTCTCCCGTGCTCTCCACGCCCTGGACAAAGCGGGATTGTGGTCACGGCTCCCTCTCCTCCGGATTCACACTCCGCGATTGATAATCCCTCTGCTCTCCCGGTAATTCCGCCGCACTAATGGGATTAACGGATATCTCCCTTTTCCAGCCCCGATTCCAGGCGCCGATTCCCGACACTTCCCCGCTCCCACGGCGAGGATGCGCGGGGCTGTTCCCTAAATCCCGATCCATCTCCATGGGGCTGCTCCCTTAATCCCGATCCATCTCCATGGGGCTGCTCCCTTAATCCTGATCCATCTCCGCTCCGCTGGGAAATCACTGCTAATTAACCCCTTTCCCTCTCCCAGCACTTCCAGAGCTGTCCCGTTATCCACGTTTGGCTTTTCCCGCTGATCCCAAAGGCTGATGCAGCCAAATCCCAGCCTTGATTCCTCCTTTGGCTCTGCTCGTGGAATGTTGGCATTTTTGGGATCTTTCCCCTCAAATCCAACATTCCAGGGGTTCTCCCACCCCTGGCTTGATCACCCTGAGGTGGAGCAAAGCTGGAAAATCAGGAGATTTTTCCATGGCTCCAAGGGGTGTCCGTGACTCTGCTTTTCCAAATCCATCCCTGTTCCTGCTGCAAAATCCCACCCCAAAGCCCACCAGGACACAGAGCATCACCAAACATTCCCCTTTTCCATCCCAAATTTCCCTCCTTTTCCTGAAGACCCCAGCCCGACCTCCCAGCCAGCCCATGGAGTGGGACTGGGAATAACAGCAGCAGTCAGACCTTGGAAAAGAGGGAAAAATGCCCGGCAGAGCCTCAGATCCTCTGGGTGTGCCGGGAGGTCGAGGCCGCGTTAATAAAACATAACCAAGCGTGGGATCATCCAATATTCCTCTAATTCAGTGCTCCCGGGAGGGCGGGAAGAGGGGCTGGGAATGCGGGAGGTTTTCCCGCTCACCGGGGCGGAGAGGAGCGCCTGGGATGATAAACAGCTGGGAAAGCTCTCCCCTCCCATTCCCATTCCCGTTTTCCAGGCTGGAAGTGCTCTTCTCACCCATTCCCAGTCAATTTTTCAGGCTGGATGTGCCCTCCATTCCCATTCCCTTTCTCCAGGCTGGAAGTGCTCTCTGTTCCCATTCCCATTCCCATTTTCCAGGCTGGAAGTTCTGTCCCATCTCATTCCCAGCCCATTTTCCAAGCCACAAGAGCCCTTCATTCCCATTCCTACCCATTTTCCAAGGTGGAAGTGCTCCCCATTCCCATTCCCATTCCCATTCCCATTCCCATTCCCATTCCCATTCCCGTTCCCATTCCTGTTCCCATTCCTTCTCTCCTCCTGATATAAAATCATTCCAATCAAATCCTTTCAGCCCAAAAACTCTGGGATTTTTTTCCCTCATTTCTTTTTCTCCCCACAGGAATCACGGAGCAGATCCAGAGGTGATCCATGCAAACCAAGAGCGGCGGGAGCATCCCGACCATCCCATTACAATCCTCTCTCTCCCACCATGGAACCTCCTGGATTTTCCTGCTCTAAATAAAAACAACCCCGCAAATTCCAGGGAATGGGAAGGTTTAACTTGGGAAGCGCTTCCCGGAGCTCATCTCGCCTCCCATGCCCAGCGCTAATTACGGCGGAAATTCAGGAGGAATCCCAACAATCTCCACTCCTCACAAAGCGCTTCCCTATGGGAAAAAAGCCGGAATAGCACAGGGAGACGCAAACAGAACTTCAAAAGAGCCACCAGGAGCTGGCGTTTGTGGAAAACATCTCGTTATCCAATTCCAAAGGGAATGACTCCGAGTGGAGCCGGAGGATTTTCCATGCAGGATGGGCTCTGTGGGACTCTTGTTCCTGGTGGGAATTGCATCCTTTGGATCTTTTCTGGAGCAGGATCTGCCCATTGCCTGGTGCCTTTCCAGCAGCAGATCCAGCCTCACATCCCCCATGGAAAATCCCATTCCCTAGCAGATCCAGTGTTTCCATCCCCCATGGAAAATCCTGTTCTCCAAAAGATCCGGTGTTTTAGTCCCACATGGAAAATCCCAGTCCCCAGCAGATCCAGTTTATCATCCTCCATGGAAATTCCCGCCCCCCCAGCAGCTCCCTGGGAATATTTTGGGCTCCTTGGCCTTTCCCAGCCCCCCAAACCCTCCCACTCCTCTCCGAGTCACGGGGTCCTCCCTCAATCCAACATTCCCGGGGTTATTTTTAGGAGGAAAGCCAGGAAAGCAGCCAAATTCCACCCCCAGTTCTCGGGATGCACCCGGAGCTGGGGAGAGTGGGATGGCAGAGCCCGGGCATGTGGATCCCGTGTTCCAAGGTGGATCCCGTGTTTCCACAGGGACCCTGTGTTCCCACATAGATCCCACATTCCTATGTGGATTCCGTGTTCCAAGGTGGATCCCATGTTCCCATGTGGACCCTGTGTTCCCATGTGGATCCTGTGAATCTCATGTTCCCACATGGATCCCATGTTGCAATGTGGATCCCATGGATCCCACATTCCCACATAGATCCCAAGTGCCCACATGGATCCCATGTTCCCACATGGATCCCATGGATCCCATGTTCCCATGTGGATCCTGTGTTCCCACGTGGATCTTGTGTTCCCATGTGGATCCCATGGATCCCGTGTGGATCCCGTGTTCCCACATGGATCCTGTGTTCCCATGTGGATCCCGTGGATCCTGTGTTCCTACACTTTGTGCGGCTCCATCCGCAGGGAACGGGGGCAGCTGGGGCTCAAAAAAGGAGGGAGATTCTCCATGGAGCAATGGGAGGATCCCAAATCCTGGCCCGGGAATCCAGGCTTGGAATCTTCCAAAGCCTCGGAGCTGAAGCTTTGGAATTCTCTCTCCAGAGGGGCAAAGCTGGGCTGGGAACTTCAATCCCATCAAAATCCCTTCCCAGGCAATTCCCATCCAATCCAGGGGGTTTTTCCAAAGGAAAGACGCAGCCATGGAGAACTCGGGATGAGGGAAGGGAACATCTCCACAGGAGGCTCACAGGGAGCTCATCCCCATCCCCCTTATCCCAAAATCGGGAAGCTCCCGAGGGTTTTGCTGGGATTTGCTGAGCTGGATCCTTTGTGCCCTCTCCTGCTGTCCCAGTCTCACCAGGACAAGTTGGAGATTCCCAAATCCGTGCTGGGACATCCCATGGTGACAAACACCAGCCAAAAATGTCCCTTCCGTCACTTCCCCCTTTTCCAGGTCCCAGCTCCAGGAGCAAATCCCGCCTTGGGACCAGCCAGGCACGAGGCAGAGCAGCGTTCTACCCATAAATCCAGGCTTATCCGTGGAATTCATCCCAAAAAAAGGAATTTCCATGGATGGGAGACCACCAGGAAGCAGATCCTTCATCACCCTTCATCCCACCCATCCCTCTGATCCCAACCTGCCCCCACAGAGCCTCCCCTGGATCCGGCCCTTCCCTGGGGCTGCAGATCCTTGGAAAAGGAGCAAAGAGGGGAAAAGCAGGAAAAAAATCCCAAAGGAGAAATGGACGGGATGGGATGGGATGTTCCTTTTCCTGTTCCTGTTCCTGCTTTCCCTGTCCTGGCCATATTGGAAGAGGCTCCAGGATTTATCCCCGAGCACAGGGAGGTGGAGAGGGGCTTTTAACCTCTCTGCCCAGAGAATATTGACCAAGGAATTATAAGAATGGGAAATTATTCCAGAGGTTTGGGCAGGAGACAAACCACTTCCCTGCCTCCCCTGCTCCAGGTCAGATTTTCCAGAAGGAGAAGTTCTCCTGGCACTGGAGAAGCCAAAATGTGTGGCCTGAAGGCCGGGAAGGGCTTGGCAGAGCCACATTCCCACCTCCATTCCCAACCGCGGGAATTGTGGGGTTTCCTGGCGCTTCCCCAACCTCCTCGGAGCTGAATCCAAGCTGGGAGTGGGAACGAGGCCCCATCCATGACCTGAAGGCTTTGGAGAGCCCCCAGTCCCTTATCCGATAAAATCAACAATTCCAGAGAGGGAACAACAGCCGCGGGTTGTTATCCCTGCCTTTGGAATCCGCCCGCCCTTGGCATTCCCGTCGGATCCGGGGCCCAACGCGCTGAAAACAAACCCGTGATTGATGGGTTATTTTGGGAAAAAAAAGAGGGGGAAGGTGGGAAGCGGAGAATGGAACGGGAGCGCCAGGCACGAGTTTGGAACGAGCCCGGCAGCGCCGCCGCCAGCAAACAAAGGACACAGAGAGCAGCTGGGGCGGGAAGGATTCCAGCCCCGTCCCTCTCCCGCCGGGATTCGCCGGCCCGGAATCCGCACGGCCGGAATCTGCCTCCCAAGATCCGGGATCTGGGGGCTCCCTCCCTTGTTCTGCCTCCGCTCTGTGGGGTCTGAGCGCAGAGCTGGAGGTGTCCTGGAAAATTGGGGAAAATCCCCCAAATCCCATCAGTGGGACTGGTGAGGGCGTGATGCTGCTCCACGCCCCCACACCTGCTCCAGGTAGGAATCTGTGTCATTCCCAGCCATCCAGGGCCATCCCAGCTCCATTCCCAGCTCCTTGCAGAGCTTTTCCCTCGGCAGGCACTGCCGGAGCCTCGGGAAGATCCTCGGCTGTGCCCTAGCTGAATTCCCACACCCGGATTTCCTAAACCCTCACTCCCATCCCGAGAGCTTCTCCTCGGCTGATCCCGGAGCACAGGTGGGAGCTGGCCAAGCATTCCCAAGAGAAGGAATTCCCAGCAGGAAAGAGCATTTCTGTGGGAAAAAACCATCACAGGAAGCATCTCCATGGGAAGGGGCGGCTGGTGGGATTGTCTGGATGCTCCAGGACCACCCATGGATTTGGGATGCAAGGTCCAGGAAAGGTCTGGAAGTGTTTGGAGGCACCTGAGAACTTTCCAGGCTTCCAGACCTGGAAAAGTCCTGGAGAGGCCCTCAGGAATCTCCTGAGGTTTAACAGGAGCAGGAGCAGGAGCAGGAGCAGGAGCAGGAGCAATCCCCAGGATGGATCCAGGCTGGGATGAGCACACGGAGCAGCCCTGGGGGTGCCAGTGGGGGAGAGCTGGATATGGAAAACTCCCAAGGCCAGGGCTGATCCCAGAGCAGGAAAATGGGGAATTCTGCCCTCTGGAGCTGCTGGAGCCAGTCCAGAGGAGGCTCCAGGATGATCCAAGGAAAGGCTGGGAGAGCTGGGAATGCCCAGCCTGGGGAAAAGAGAAGCTTTGGGTTGACCCAATTTTGGCCTTCCAGGACCTGAAGGAGCCGACAGAGAAGATGGAAAAATTTTCTTCAGAAAGGCCTGGAATGACAGGACACAGGGAATGGCTCCGCAATTCCAGAGGGGAAATTGAAATGAGTTTTTGGAATGAATCCCTGTCTGTGAGGGGGGTGAGCCCTGGCACAGCTTTCCCTGGGAATGTCAAAGGCCGGGCTGGACGGGGCTCGGAGCACCCTGGGATAGTGGGATCCATCCCTGCCTGCGGAATTCCCACCCAAAGCACCCCGGGATTCCAAGGCTGAGCCCACGGGTGGAGCCTCCACAGGTGGAGCCGCTCAGCCCCGGCTCCAGCACCCGGATCAGAATTCCTCATCCCAGGCCAAAGGGACATTCCCAGGCCAAACCCTACAACATTCCCAGGATTCAGTTTCGGGGGATGCAAATAATCCCAAGGGAATTTTTTGGGGTGAACACCCCCAAACTGAGCTTGGGTGGCTTCGGGAATGCTCCAGGAGCAGCCACGGGAGCTTTTCCACAGGGAAATAAAGGCGGGAATATCCCCCCCCCGAAGGTGCTGATTATCCCGGAAAGGCACGAGGAGAGGGAAAATCCTCGCCGGAGCCGTGGCTTTTCCCGAGCTCCCGATTGGAAGTGGCGGCTCCGAAACTCCCACAGCTGGTGGGAAGAGGGAAATTGGGCTAATTGGGAAAGGGCAATTAGCACAGCGAGGGGGATTTTCCGAAGGGGCTGCGCGGCCTGGATTTACCCGGAGAGGCTCCGTGGGAAAGTGGGAATGATGGAGACGGGAGGGAAAAACTTCCAGAAAAGAGCTGAACGCGGGATTTGACGGGAAAAGTGTCAATGGGAAGGGACGGCAGGAATGTGGGATGGATTTCTGGAGTCTGCAGGTGAATCAAAGCAGGATTTCATCCCTGCTCCTCCTTTCCCCTCGTTCCCCCAGGACACAATTCCCACCAAATTCCTCCTTCCATTAAAAAGAACCACGGGCGGGTGTCTCCCACCACCCTGGGAAAAGCCCCACCCTGGGTTTTCCCTCAAAAAAATGAGGAAAAAAATCAGCTGTTCGAGGTTGGAAAGGGATCCACCCGGGGGGCTCCCTGTCAGCTGGGAAAATCCCTGCCGGAAAAACCTCGGGGGGGGATGGAGAGGGGAGAGAATTCCAGCTAAAATCCCGACTGCAAAGGGCTTTTTCCCAAGCCGGGTTTTTCAGGAATACCCCAGGGACAGCTCCCTGCAAAGCCCGGGAGCTTCAAACGCTTGGATTTTCCCTTTTTTCCCCGGCTGGGGGGGGTGGGAAGCAGAAGCCAAAGCAAATCCCACCGGGATGAAGCCGCTGGAAATCTCCAGGAACGCGACACTTCCATCCCTGCCACGGCCCTAAAACAGCCCCGTTATGGGGCCGCGTTTCAGGCAGGGGCTTCACGAGCCAGCCCTGATCCCGGAATCCACGGATGGGGGGAAAAGAGGGCTTTTCCAGCTTTTCCAGTCCCTTTTCCAGCCCCTTTTCCAGCTTTTCCAGTCCCTTTTCCAGGCGCTCCTCTCCTTTTCCATGGTCCAGCGCTGCCTCCTCCGCGTGGCCTCGTTTTTCCCTCCTGCCGGCTCCTTAACCCACTTAGCCCCGGCCCCGGCGGCTTTTTTTGGCCGAAGGACGAGGTTGAGCCGGGGACAAAGGGAAAAAAAACCCCAACAAACAGCTGGAATTCCAGGGGCGATGCTCCCGGAGGGCTGGAAAACACCTCGGGAATGATCCCGGCGCCGCCCGGCTCCGCTCGGGGTCACAAAAGGGCTTTTCCTGACCGGGGGAGGGACGTGGAGCAGCGCTGGAAACCCCCCAAAAACGCTGCCCACGGATGATTTGTGGGGTGGGAAGTGATTCCAGCCGATTCCCGGGGATCCTCCGGGATGCGGATGAGGGGACAATAAAAGCAGGCAAAATCCCCCCCAAAAAATGTTTAAAAAGGGTTTTGGGGACACGCGGCAAATGCAGGGATGGAGAGCGGGAATTGGGGCGCGCCCACCCGGATCTGGCCGGGCTCTGGATCCCCTGGATTCCTCCCGAGCCGGGATGGGGAGGGCACGGAGGGGAGGGCACGGCGGCGGCTCCAGCCAAGGATGCCGTCAGCCAGGAAAAAGCCATCTGCCCTCGGAAATTCGGGAATGGCGAGCGCTCTGCCCACGGAATTCGGGAACAGCGCTCTGCCCCCCGGAATTCGGGAACAGCGCTCTGCCCCCCAAAATTCGGGAACAGCGCTCGGCCCCCCAAAATTCGGGGGCGGCTCAGCCCCCGCTGCCCCGAGAGAAGGGAGGCGCCCCCAGCCCGGGATTTGGCCGGGATTTGTGGCCGGCTGATGGGAAAAACAGCTCGGGCTGGGTTTTTGGGACAGCGGGGCGCGGGGGGTGGATCACAGAATTCCAGGGCGGTTTGGGCTGGAATCCCAAAAGGACCACAGGGAAGAGGTGCCGGGCACGGCGGATCCCCGGGATGCAGCCAAGTTCCAGCGGGGTTTGGGAGCCCAAACCCAAACAATTCCCGACGCCGGATCCATCGATCCCTAACCCCCAGCCCCTCCGGGCTCCTCCAGACCTTCCACAAACCAACTTTGATCCCGTTTCCCCTCCCAAAAATCCCCTCACAATCAGAGATCTCCCCCAGCCGCTCTGGGAAATCAACAGCTCCAGAGCAGCCGCCCGGTCTGCGGCGAGGAAAAGCAGGAGAGAGGCAGGAAAAGCAGGAGAGAGGCAGGAAAAGCGATCCGTGCGCCAGGGACGGGCAGCCGGGGCTGCGGGCAGCCGGGGCTGCGGGGGATGCGCCGCTCCTCGGAAATTGTCTGCCCGTGACCTTAAACGGCGGCGGAGGAGAGCGCGAGGGGAGGGAGCCGGGGCTGGGTTTGGCACAAGTTCCCCCCTTTTCCCGAGCGGGGTTTTGTCTGGGATGGAGGGATGCAGGGAAGCTCGGGATGCTCGGGATGGAGGGGGCTCGGAGCAGCAGCCGCAGCCCGGCAGGACCCGAACCCCCCTCGGCCGAGGGAAAAGAGGGATCCAGGGAATTCTCTCCCGAGCCCAGCGCCGACCGGGCCGGGGCTCCGCCGTGCCCGAGGGGTGGATCGGGAGCAGGCGGGGAAGAATCGGCTCCTTTGTGTGGAGCTGGCCCCGCGCAGCCCCGCAGAGCCGCGGCTCCCCCTCCCCGCGCCCTGCAGCGGCTGCCGGCGCTTCCCGGAGAGCAAAAAGTCCATTAAAAATAAAATTTTTTTTTTTTTTTTTTTAATAAATGGGAGATGCGGAGCAGGCTCCGCTCGTGCCTCCATCTCCCGGCGCCTGGAAAAGCTCCCGGTTTCCCGCGGGCTCGGGAAGGAGCGGCCACCTGAGACCCCCGAGAGGGAATTGGGGGATAAAAGGAGGGAGTTCGCCTCAAATGGACGTGGAACGGAATTCCACGGGTGGTCCTGAGGCTGTGGATGCGAGCAGGGGAAAGTTTCCTTCCCCGGGCGGTTTCCCCTCCCTGGAGCCCCGGGTTTGGGGCTGGCGCGGGGAGCGGAGTCCCCGGGATTTGGGGGAGCTCGGGAGCCGCAATCCCCCAGGAGAGCGGGAATTTGGGGTTTGGGGATCCCAAAGGGGGGGAGGGGCTGGGACCCCCCAAAAAAATCCCGAGCTCGTGGGGCACAGCCCCAAGGCACAGCCCCCCCTGGGTGGATGGAGCAGGGCTGGGATGCGCAGCGGGAGAAGGGGGCGCGGGGGTGGCCCCATGGAGACCCCCCGGCCCCTCGCACCCCATTAACGCGGCCCCATTAACGCGGCCCCATTAACGGCGCCCGCCCCAGCGCCCCGCTCAGCGCCCAACAGCAGCGCCCGCTCGGGGGGTGCCCCTTAAACCCCCCCTTAGGGGTGCCCCATTAACAGATCCCACACCAGTACCCGGTTATGGGGTGCCCCATTAACAGATCCCACACCAGTACCCGGTTATGGGGTGCCCCACTAACAGATCCCACACCAGTGCCCAGTTATGGGGTGCCCCATTAACAGATCGCACACCAGTGCCGGGTTATGGGGTGCCCCATTAACAGATCCCACACCAGTGCCGGGTTATGGGGTGCCTCATTAACAGATCCCACACCAGTGCCGGGTTATGGGGTGCCCCACTGACACCTCCAGACCTCGTCCCCCGGTACCAAACCCCAAATCCCCACCCCAATTCCCCACCCCAAATCCTTTCTCCTCTCCGTGGGTGCCCCCCCGCCCCCACCACCCCAATCCCCGGGGGGGGCGCCGAGCTCCGAGCCCGCCCCGTGCCCGGAGGGGTGCCGGGGTCACCCCACGCCCCCCGCGGCCCCGGGGGCGTCCCTGTCCCCTCGGGGGGTGACACTCACCGAGCGCCAGGTGCCGCAGGTGCCAGAGCAGGAGGCAGAGGGGCAGGGGGCTCATGGCGCGCATGGTGCCCGCGGGGGGGGCTCAGCGGGGCCCCCGCGCCGGGGGGCGGGCGGGCATCGCGCCGGGCACGGGCAGGGGCTCGGCCCGGTCCGGGAGGGTCCGGGAGGGTCCGGGAGGGGAGGGGGCTCGGCCCGGCCCGGGAGGGTCCGGTCCGGGAGGGGGCTCGGTCCGTGTCGGCGCTGCCCCCCGGTGCCGCAGCTCCCCCGTCCCCGTCGCCGCCGCCGCCGCCGCTGCCGCCCTTAAGCCGATTTGGAGCAGCCAGAGCCGAGCGCGGCTGGAGCGGCCGCCCCCGGCCCCCCCCGGGCTGAGCCCGCCCCCGGCCCGGCCCCCGGGAGGGGCTGAGGGGGGCGGGGAGAGGGAGAGGAGGGAGGATCGGGGGGATGGAGCGGGGGGGGAGTCACGGAGGGATGCGGGGGGATGGATCCGGGGGGGATGATCCGGGGGAGATACCGGGGATGGAGGGCGGGGGGATCGGGGGGGCCGTGCCGGGATGCGGGGGGGATTCACGGAGGGAGCGGGGGATGGATCGGGGGGGGAATGCAGGGGGATGGAATGAGGGGATCAGGGGATGGATCCAGGGGGGAATGCGGGAGGATTCACGGAGGGATCGGGAGATGGATTGAGGGGGGAATGCAGGGGGGGGATGGATCCAGGGGGGATTGGGAGATGGATCCAGGGGGGGTTGGGAGATGGATCCAGGGGGGAATGCGGGGGGATTCACGGAGGGATGGGGAGGATGGATTGGGGGAGTGGGGGAGGGGATGCAGGGCTGGATTTTGGGGGTCAGGGGGACACTGGGGGCTGTGGGGGAGGGAAGGGGTGGGAGGGGGCTCAGAACGGGCTGAGGGACGGGGGGTGACAGGAGAGGGGACACGGTGGGGGGGGTGGGACACGGATGGGGGAGGGGTTCAGTGCAGGCAGGGATGTGGGATGAAGGATTGGGATGTGGGATGGGGATGTGGGATGCAGGATGGTGATGCAGGCAGGGATGTGGGAAGCAGGAGGAGCTGGGATGCAGGACTGGGATGTGGGATGCAGGACAGGTTGGGATACAGGCATGGATATCGGATACACACAGGGACTGGGATGCAGGATTGGGATGCAGGCAGGGATTTGGGATCTTGGATGGGGAGCAGGAGCAGGAATGTGGAGCCTCGGACAGGGTTGGGATGCAGGCAGGAATGTGGGGTACAGGGCTGGGATACGGTCAGGGATGTGGGATGTGGGACTGGGATGCAGGCAGGGATATGGGATGGGGATGTGGGATGCAGGATTGGGATGTGGGATGCAGGATGGGGATGTGGGATGCAGGCCGGAATGTGAGATGCAGGAGGAGCTGGGATGCAGGCAGGGATGTGGCATATGGGGTTGGGATACAGTCAGGGATTTGGGATGCAGGACTGGGATGTGGGATGCAGGGCAGTTTGGGATACAGGCATGGATATGGGATGCAGACAGGGACTGGGATGCAGGATTGGGATGCAGACAGGGATTTGGGATCTTGGATGGGGAGCAGGATGCAGGAGCAGGAATGTGGGATCCAGGATGGACTGGGATGCAGGCAGGGATGTGGGATGCAGGAGGAGCTGGGATGCAGGCAGGGATGTAGCATACAGGGGTTGGGATACAGTCAGGGATTTGGGATGCAGGCAGGGATGTGGGATGCAGGACTGGGATATCATCAGGAATGTGGGATACAGGATAGGGAGAAGGATCCAGACAGGGATATGGGCCGCAGGATAGGCTGGGATGCAGGAGGGGCTGGGGTGCAGGATGGGGTTGGGATTCAGGATAAGGAGCAGGATCCAGGCCGGGATAGGCTGGGATGCAGGGTTGGGATATGGTCAGGGATGTGGGGTGCAGGACTGGGATCCAGGCAGGGATGTGGGGTGCAGGATTGGGATGTGGGATGCAGGACTGGGATGCAGGCCAGGATGTGGGGTGCAGGATCCAGGAACAGGGATCCACAGGGATCCACAGGGATCCGCCGGGAGCAGCGCTTTCCCCCGCCCCCTCTTCCCTCAACAATTCCCGTTTCCCTGAACCCCCGGATCCAGCCTGGGGCCATCCCAGACCCCCCAAAATCCCCCCCGGTTGGGATCCCAACCCCTCCAGGGCCCTGCCCCACAGGTTTTCCTGGTTTTCCTTCAGCTCCCAGACCTCAGGAAGATTCCAGGATTCCTTGGGAAGAAGGATTGGGATGCCTGGGGCTTCCTGAGAGTGGAAGAGCTGGAGATCCACATCCCTTTCCCTACAAGAATCCCTGGTTTTATCCCTTATTCCCACTTCCAGGTGCTCTCCTTGTCTTCCCAAATCCTCTCCTTCCAGCCCTCAATCCCTGCTCATTCCCAAAATCCCAAGGGAACGCTCCATGATTTCCAACTGGACAAAGACAATTCCATGGAAACCCCCCCCCAACCCCACCCAGAACCCTCTTCTAAAATTTGGGAGAAAACACCGGGACAGAAGTTTTCCCTGGGTGGGGACAGGAAACAGCCGGAATTCCAACCCAGGAACACCCAGGGGAGAAGTCCTGGATTGGGTCCCCTGTGGGGATGGATTTGGGATTTTTGACTCCTGGTATTTCGGTTTTTCACGGAAAATTCCTCGTGAGGAGGAAATTGGAGGAGTTGGAGTTGGACACCGGATTTGGGGTGGTTTTATCCTGGATTTCCAGGCATTGAGGGATTGGTGACTCCAAAACTTTGTCCCGGTGTTTTTTCCCAAGCAGAGCCCCAAAAGAGGATCCTGCGAGGGAAAATTGGGGGATTTTCCATGGATTTGGCTTTCAGGGGGATTGGGAACAGCCAGAATTCCGGCCTAACCAGTAACACCAGTCTGATCCAAACTGGTGGGACCTGATTCCCAAAAAACCTCCCTGGCAGGAACCAGGCTCTGCTGGATCCATGAAAAACCCACCCAGTTAAATCCAGGAATTGTTGGAATTCCTGGATTTTCCCTCCTTTCTCCCCCTGCCTCCGATCATTTGGGAAAAGCCCCGGTTCCAGAGATTCTGGGAATCAAATCCTGATTTATTTGGGGCTGGATTTGATGGATCCCCATGGAGACATTGCCTTGTCCTGGCTTTCCTGGGAATATTGACAGCCTGGCTGGGCCTGGTTTTATCCAGGAGCCGCCTCCTTAGGCTGAGGTTTTTGGGATATTTTTGGATTTCCTGGGATACGACCC